>NW_004443983.1:4044099-4061133 GCF_000243295.1 Trichechus manatus latirostris | reverse complement strand
CCCCCCCCCGCCTCCTTCTTTCCTTTTTTCTTTCTGTAGATGTAAAGCCATGGTAGATGATAATAATGAAAATCTGTGTCAGATAATAATATAAATGTTGGTCACCCTTTTAATCCTCCTTTCTGTACCCAAAATAAGCCGAGTAGATTTGTCCTTTAGATACAAGGGATATAACTATCCTTTGTATTTCTTGATCTCTAGCTATTATTTGGGTTCCAAAACGGGTTCTTTCTGGGTTTGTATTTGCTATCAGTCAGCGTATTCCACTTACTTGCTAAAGAAGAAAGAATGTTGTACATACTTTTCTTTTCCCCGTTGAATAAAACGAGGATAATTTGGAGACTTTGGGTGAGAGATCTGCTTATCACCATGAAATGTAATCAAAATGGTTTTGATCATGATTTTGATAATTTGGTAAACCTACAATGAGATATTTTGAAAAAAAAAATTAAATTATCCACCATTAAAATTCAAAGAATAGCTTTCTTTCACATAATTTAGGAGAACAAATTAAATTTTTAGCAGGAGTGGCAAAAGGGAGCATAAAAAGCCAATAGAAAAGATATACCTTCAGAAGCATAAAGCAAGATGCTTTACAAGATTATGGTATTTGAATACTGAATACAACAGTAGGACAATAAATTTGAATGGGTATAGTTCTCTAATAATATACGAAGTATTTCAGTATGAACGTATCAGTCTTAAAAAATTTCTATTTTGCAATAAAGATATATCAAGACAAATATGAAGACGAGGAAATCAGGTAGTGTTGGTATCACACATTGTGTATGTAAGGCAGAATGTTTTAAATGATACAGAATCACATTACATTGAAAATAGCATAATTGATAGCAAAGATATGAGTCATAATAGATTAAATACCACAGCATCAATAAATCACAAAGCAAAAGTTCTAAGGACCCAGGAACAAGGAGTAGAAGGCAGGAGAGGACAGGAAAGCTGGTAATAGAGAACCCAAGGTCGAGAAGGAAGAGTGTTGACATGTCATGGGGTTGTTAACCAATGTCATAAAACAATATATGTACTAACTGTTTAATGAGAAACTAGTTTGTTCTGTAAACCTTCATCTAATGTATAATTAAAAAAAATCTTTAAAAAAAAGTTCTAAGGAATAAAATTATCTTTGATAAAAACATAATGTAAATTAGTATGCCACTGTGGTTTAATGGAAGATCAAAATGGACAAAATGGTTAATAACTACCATTTACTTGGAGCAAGATTTTATATATATTATCTTTCATGCCTTACAAAGTTTCATCCCATTTTACAAGTGAGAAAATTGAGGATTAAAGAAGTTACTAACTTGCCTGGGTCCATATAGTTATTCAGTAACTGAGCTTGAATTTGAAATTAAATATTTATGAATAAAGAGCATCACATTCAAATGTAAATAAAGCTATGAACTATTTGAGGAAATACTAACTATTGTTGAATACATATATGATAGCCATATACCTGATAATTTTGCAGCTTCTAATAAATTTAATTTGGACATTTATCTTAGCCCAGGAAAAATCAAAAGACAAACTAAATAGGGAGATAAAAGATGTAAATTTAAAAAATGCATCTAAAAGATATACATATATAAAA
Organism: Trichechus manatus latirostris; assembly: GCF_000243295.1. Taxonomy (NCBI): domain Eukaryota; kingdom Metazoa; phylum Chordata; class Mammalia; order Sirenia; family Trichechidae; genus Trichechus; species Trichechus manatus. Next base: position 4,059,521 of record NW_004443983.1, on the reverse strand, counting down.
GTCTCTACTTTGAGGATACAACTATTTTTTTTAAGTACGTGTCTTAGCTATCTAGTGATGCTATAACAGAAATACCATAAGTGGATGGCTTTAACAAACAGAAATTTATTCTTTTGTAGTTAAGGAGGCTAGAAGTCTGAATTCAGGGTGCCAGCTCCAGGAGAAGGCTTTCTCTCTTTGTCAGTTCTGGGGGAAGGTCTTGTTATCAATCTTCCCCTGGTCTAGGAACTTCTCAGTGCAGGGACCCTGTGTCCATAGGATTCATTCTACTCCAGGTGCTTCTTTCTTGGTGGCAAGAGGTCCCTATCCTCTATGCTTGATTATCTCTTTCATATCTCAAAAGAGATTGATTCAAGATACATCCCAATCTTGTAGATTGAGTCCTGCCTCATTAACATAACTGTCTCTAATCCTGGCCACATCATATCCACTGCCATTGAGTTAATTCCAACTCCTAGCAGATCCTATAGGACAGAGTAGAACTGCCTCATAAGGCTTCCAAGGAGTAACTGGTGAATTTGAACTGCTGACCTTTTGGTTAGCAGCCACGCGCTTAACCACTCTGCCACCAGTGCTCCACTAACATCACAAAGGCTAAAATTTACAACACAGAAGATAATTATATCAGATCTCAAAATGGTGGACAACCACACAATACTGGGAATCACGGCCTAGCCAAGTTGACACACATTTTGCAGGGACATGATTCAATCCATAGAAGTTCCCAAGAAACATTTGCAAAATTTTATCATCTGCCGAGCCACATGAGAAACCTCAATTTCTTTCTAATATTAGAAATAGTACAAACTCATTCTACAATCACAGTATGATGAAAATTAAAAATTAATTTTAAAAACAGAAAGCAAATGTCCACATCCTGAAATTAAAAATAAAAACAAACAAAAAACACATATATACACAAAATAAGAACATCAAAGCAACGAAACAAGAAATCCTGTTTCACAACTTTCAGGTCAAAGAAGAAATGCCCACATTCCTAGCAAACAGTGATGAAACATTTTGTTTCTTTAGCTTGTGTCTGAATTTTGGAAGAAGGATTCAGAGAAGCCACAGTCTTAAGATCTTGACTTATAGTAACAACAAAAGCTAAATTTAAATTGAGATGAGAACCACTTATTTCAATAAGTTAAGAAAGCAAAGTAAATATAAGGAAATTAAAATGAAAAGGTTAATAAATAGAAAAGCAGACATTAATAATTTGGAAAATAGGAAAACTACCATTTATGACAAATTTTAAGATCTAGTTTTTTGAAAAAGAAACCATGGATGGTACATCTTTTCTTATCATCTATTTTCTATTATCTGTGTCTTTAAATTTAAAGTGCATCTGTTGTAGACAACATATAGGATCTTACTTTTATGTCCAGTCTGATAATATCTACCTTTTAATTGGACTTTTTCTTTCATATCATTTAACTGTTGTGTTCATTCTGGTTTTGTTTCTCTGTTTCTTCTTTCCTACTTTCTTTAGTTTTTCTTGAATAATGTTTAGCATTCTATTTTAATTCTTATATTATTCTGTATTAATGTTGCTCTAGGGGTTATTATACACATTGGTAGCTTATAACGCTCTAATTAAATTATGTAATTAGATATTAACCACAATAAGTCATTTCCTGCTCATGTTTTCTTGTGTATATATGTGTGTGTGTATATATATATATATGAACCCTGGTGGTGCAGTGGTTAAGAGCTCCGCAGTTAACGGAGTGGTCAGCGGTTCGAAACTACCAGCTGCTCAGCAGGAGAAAGGAGTGGCAGTCTGCATCTATAAAGATCTATAACCTTGGAAATCGTATGGGACAATTCTACACTGTCCTACAGAGTTACTGTAAGTCTGAACTGACTCGACAGCAATGAGATTTTTGGATGTATACATTCTTATAAACCACAATCCAATTTTATAATTTGTTTTAAATAATCAACTGCTTCTGAAAGTAATTAAGGTATGAATAAGATGAGGAAAGGTATTAATATTAAATCAATATATGGAGCCCTGGTGGCACAGTGGTTAAAGCTCAGCTGCTAACCAAAAGGCCTGCAATTTGAATCCACCAGCCACTCCTTGGAAACCCTATGGTGAAGTTCTACTCTGTCCCATAGGGTCATTATGAGTCCAAATCGACTCAACGCAATGAGTATATGTATATATCTATATATATACATATATATAGATATATACACACACACACACGTACACCCACTCCGCATTTACTGACTTCGTTAGGTTCCAAGGAGTAGGTCGTTATCCAAAAATCGGCATTACGGGAAATACTCATGACTTCCTGCCCCAGCCTCCACTCCTCCCAGATGAGTGGCTGCAGGCCCTGTGTACCTGCTGCAGTCACGGGCTCACCCTTGCTCTGCTCACTGGAATCCAAATCCATGCTGTAGGCTGCTGGCTGGGCACTCTCAGCCAGTCGGCTTCCCAGATTGGGCTCCAGGGTGCCCTTGGTGCTGGAAGTGGGGCTCAGTGGGCTGGGCGGTGCCCTGCGTCCTTGGCCAGGGGTACGCTCCACAGAGGCGAGCACCGCCCACCTCCGGCGTCCTGCTCCCGGCTCCCACTGATGGTGCCTATGTGCAAGGCGAGCACAGGGTGGAAGGTGCTGTGTGTCCAGAGAGAGCCTGGAGGAAGGAGAGGAGGGGATAGTGGAGAGAAGCCAGAGCCGCGAAGCCCCACGGTTCCAGACTGGGGTTAAATCTTCTGGGAGTGGCACCACTCCTTCCTCCCGAGCCCTGGAGGAGCTGTCCAAGGCAAGGGTGTATGGGTTCACGAGATTGGCAGGGTTGGCAGCGTTGTTAATGTGCAAAATAGTCAGACAGTAGATTTTTCACTAGTGTTGTAAGTGCGAAATATTAGTAAGGAAATACTCGTTAAGTGAGGAGTAGGTGTATATACTCATAAGTATAGTAGATTTAATTATTTCCAGTGATTATGTTGTATAAAATCACTGCAAATACTGAGTTGGTGAATACTGAGCCATTGTCTCAGGGGTAGGTTTCTGGGAGTCTCTAATCACAATATTTTCATCAACTGATCAATACATATCCTTGTTTCATGTGTTTGTCTGTTTAAAGACACCTTATGTAATACATATTTCTTATAAATAATTAATTATATGCAGTATTTCTTTAAAATAGTACACTAGCCGAGAAAGATTTAACATTTTCCTGTTTCACAATCCTGGGTAACATGACCGTAAATTTTTTTTATCCGCTTTTTAATTGGTCATCATCTGATAAATCCCCAAATTTAGCCTCTTTTCCATCACTTTATCATGTGCTATAGATTTTACTGTAGCACTTTTCAGAAAGGTCTCATATACAGATTGGCAGTTTTCCTCTTCCTTTTTCTGGATGTGTTGTATTTTTGATTCATAATACTGAACACATAACGAATAGCATTTTATCTCATTCCCGAATAAAGCTAATCTAACACATATATTTTCTCCATAAGGCCCATCACAGCCTTTCTGTACCTAGCAGCACTAGACATCACTTCAACACCAGGCTTAGGGGTAATTTTAAACAGGAAAATCATCAACAAAAACACAAAAGTGCAAAAAATATGACACTAAATGGACCTTGAGAAGGACACTTGTTTACACTATGAGAGTTGAAACAAGAAGGCAGAGAACCTCAGCTGAGAATGTGGGCATCAGGCTACTCAAAACTTTCATTTCTTTCTGCATGTCTGCAAATGACTGACTGGGAAAGCCCCATGAGTATTGATTTTGGGGTTACAAATAAATTTTAGCAAGAAGACAAATCTGCAAATACAGAATTCATGAGTAATGAGGATATGTTTACCATTAGTTTTACTTGAATGATTTTTAGCATTCCATTTAATTTAAAATCCACGTATTTACCATTTCCAGTGTTCTGTATTTCTTCTTGTAAATATGAGTTTTCATCCTGTGTCATTTCTCTTTAGCCTGAGGAAAATCTTTTCTATTCTTGTAGAATAAGTCTCCTGGTCACAAATCCTACCATCTTGTATTTATTTGAATATGTCTTTATTTTGCTTTCATTTTTGAAATATGGTTTTACAGAATATGAAGTTTTTTATATTTTATACAGAATATAAAAATATAAGATTTTTATTTTTTCTCTCAACACTTTAAAGATGCTGTTCATTGTCTTTTGGCCTCCATTACATCAACACACATTGGCTTTTAATAATCTGTGGGCCCTATATAAATAATTGGGCTGGTTTTGTCACTGTGTGACACAGGTAATCCATGATAATTTACAAACACATTTAGCAAAACTTTTAAAGTGCAGTTTTTAAGTATGAGATTGGATAATGTCTCCTCTCTCTCTCCACAATTCATTGATCATTATTTCCAGCCAGCATGCTATACACTTTAGGCTTAACATTGTTGAATTTTCACAAGAGCACTAATGCATTAATGTATATTTTTTCTGTTAAACACATTACAGGTTTTAGCGAGAAATAAATGAGGTAATGTTTATAAAATTCTTTATAAAAGTGCCTGGCATTGAGTAATTGTTTATTAAATGACGGCAATTGAAATTATTCTTATTAGTCCAATTTTACACAAACGCCTGTTATCAATTCAATACCTCTCAAATTCAAATCCACCTCGTTTGCTATGCTTTTGAGACTGTTGTTGGATGGACCCTGTAGATATTCTTTTGCAGCTGCCTCACTGTTAGGCTGTCCATAGAGGGCACTGGAGAGACAGCGCAGGGCTGGAGCAAGATAAGCATTTCCCTTCCTGCCTCAGTGTGGGTGGTGTGGGAACCTGCAGAGAGAAGGGGGAGGGAGGGCTGATAGTGCTCACCTCATCTGCCTTCAAGGACCACCTCTGGCCCCTGCCTTCAGGAAAATTTCTTTGCCAACAATAGGCTGTATCTTCCTATGGCAGCCAAGCCCTCTCCAAAGAGGTATAAATCTCAGCCCTGGGGAGCAGGGCTCTTAACAACTTTTTGGTTCCTTCGTTGCTCAAGCTCCCTTAACCTGAGAACTAGTAGCTACTTTCTGCTTTTGCTGCTTCTGTACACCTGCAAATCCTCTTTAGCCCCTTTGTGGTTAAGCACATTTTACTAGTTAACAATTATTTATATCAAATTTCTTTGTTTAAGTTACTGATGAGGTTTCTGTCTCCTGTCTGGACCCTAACTGAGACAACGTATGAAAATCTAAGCCCCTGAAAATTGATTTCCTCAGATCACAAAGCTGATAACTTTTAAGGTTGGAATGAAAATCAGTTTTACTGCTGTGCAGGTTATCATCCATTCTCCATCCTTCCCTATCTTTACTGGTGCCATGAAGGGCTGACTATACCTAGGGATTCCGTTGTCCTCTGTTAGCCAATGGGTGAGGACACCGAGGTGTGTATTCCCCCAGCTCTCTCCTTGCAGGGTTTTTGCAGTCTAGCCATGCTGCTTGATAGATGGTCTCAGTTCACACTGATGGCCTCTCTCCCAACACTCAGTCTGTCTCCGTATTCTGATAACAACTTTCTTCCATTGCTGTTTTAGGCCTAGGAGAGTTAACTTATCCCGCTATTTCCAGCTATAAAGTACTGCACTATTCCCTATGGTTTCCCAGCACCTTGCCAACACTTTTACAAATTGTCTGTTTATTAGACACTCCTTAAATTATCCTAGTTTTATTGCACCATCTGTTTTCTGCAGGGACCTTGACCAAAACAACAATAATCAAAACTCTGTGCTCCTTACCTTTACTTATATGCCTTCTTGGAAGTCAAATGTGTTAAGTAAAAAGTTTCCAGCCACGTATAACATTCCATGTATTGGAGTTAAGCTTTAGTGAATTTAAAAAAAAAAAAAAAAGTTACCTATAGAGAATACAGAGCAACGATTGTGAGGATAGTGCAGGACACGGCAGTGTTTTTTTTCTGTTGTATATAGGGTTGCTATGAGGTGGAACCGACTGTGGCACCTAACATTAACATTAACTTAGAGAATAATCCACTTCTAGTGTTGGCAAAATATTCAAAACATAGAATAATATTTATAATGAAAAGAAACCCCTTTTTCCACCCATGACTCTCAGGTACTTATTTCCCTTCTCTGGAAGTGAACACCCTTGGCAGTTTCTTGTGTTCCCTTCCAGAAACTGCCAGTTCATTTACAAGGCTAGAGGGATTGATGGATGAGTAGACAGATAAAGTTCAATCAATCAGTAGATAATACGTATGTAGAAATATTTTACACAAACTGGAATACAATGTATATATAAAATATTATCCTCCTAAAAATTACTTGGAATTTTTTTTTATCTTTCTCATTTTTAAAGTAGTCTTTTAGTGTTCCACTGTGTAAATATACCATAATTTATTTAATCAGTCCTCTGATAATGGACAATTAGCTTGTTTCCAATGCTTTCCTATTACAAAAATGCCGCAAAAATATATTTTATGTGTATATATGTAGGGAAGAAACTCTGGTGGCATAGTGGTTAAGAGCTACGGCCGCTAATCAAAAGATTGGCAGTTCAAATTCACCAGGAGCTCCTTGAAAACTCTATGGGGCAGTTCTACTCTGTCCTATAGCGTCACTATGAGTCGGAATTGATTCAATGGCAACAGGTTTTTTTGTTTTTTTTTTTAAATATATATAGGGACGTGTATGTATGTATGTGTATTCACACATAACAATCTACTTTTAAAATTAAACTGAAGAACAGAATATGTGCATTTAAAACACTGACCTTGTCAAGTTTCCCTCCATTGAAGTTGTACTAAATTATATCACCATCAATAATAGATTAAAATCTCCATTTTCCTACACAATTTCCAACAAATCTAATATGTACAAATGTATTACAATCGTAACTTTAAATGCATTTCTCTTCTGACTTGCATGAGTGAAGTTTAAGTGCTACTTATATTTTCTTTTAAGTGCTACTTATATTTTCTTTTAAATGAATATCTTTTCAATGTCTTTTATCCATTTTTTTAATGGTTTTTTATTTTCTGAGGAGTGGGTGGTATTTTTAAAGAACTTTCTGTGTATTAGAAAATTAGTCTTTATCTGTAATAAGTGTGACAATATTTTTTTCAGCTTGCTGTTTTTATTTTGACATATTTTATCATTTGCTTTTACCATTCAGATTTTTTTTGTTTAACATGTCAAATTTTTATCACACTTTAGTGATTTCTGGGTTTTCTATAGTAATTGAAATCATCCATTCTCTGATAAATTTTTAAGATCTCTTATTTTTAGCACGCATTTTTTTTGTGTATATTTGACATTCATTTTGAATTTATTTCATTGTAAGGGTGATATAATCATCCAGCTTTTTTTTCCAAAGTGACCATACATCTATTATAAAACCATTGAAAAAAAATTACTATTCTCCATTTATTTGCTGAATCGCTTTTATCATATAATGAATTCATGTTTTTTGCATATATGTGTATATGTATATACCTATATGTATATATGCATGCATATGTGTGTGTATATATATCCTTTCCTGAACTCTGTTCTATTTATTTGTCTCTATTCATACTTTATTTGCTGTTGCTTTGTAATCTGTGCCCTGGTGGTGCAGTGGTTAAGAGCTTGGCTGCTAATTGAAAAAAGGTGGGTGGTTTGAATCCACCAGCTGCTCCTTGGAAACCCTATGGGGCAGTTCTACTCTGTCTTATAGGGTTGCTATGAGTCGGAATCGACTTGATGGCAACGGGTTTGGTTTCGGGTTTCATAATCTGTTTAAAATATTTTTCCATGTGAATTTGGATATGCGTACCTTTTGGTTAGAAGCCAGGCTCTTAACCACTGTGCCCCCAGGGCTCCCTAAAGGTAGTAGACCATAGTAATTAAGAGTGTAATATCTAGAATCAGAATTTTGGGACTTGGATCCAGGCTCCACCATTTATACATTGTGTGATTGTGGGTAACTTGCTTAACTAATCTGAACCTCAGTTTCTTACTTGAAAATTGTGAAGATTAAAAGGTAAAATGTACATGAGGCACTTAGGATATTGTCTGGCGCTAAATAAGCAGTCTGTAATATTAACTTGTCTTTCTATATCTTCTCCTCATCTTTCTTCAGTCTGTTCTTCGCAAAACAAGCAAAGTGACCCTCTCCAACGCAAAAATGAGCTTAAAATCATCAGAAGCTATTCAGTACATATGATGAAGAGCAAATCCTTCATTCATTCAATCTGTCTTTGTTGAGAGCCTTTTATAAGCAAGGTACCATACAGATAATTCTCAAATAGTGATGGACTAAATACACACAATACTCAGCCTCGAGGAGCTTACATTCTAATAGGAGGGACAGACATACTATCTATTTCTCGCTCCCTTAGATTCTAAAGTAGGATTCAGGGTGCTGTGAAACAGTGAAACCCTGCATCATAGGTCCTCGTTATTTCAAGGCTCAGAAATAGTTTCCTTAGAGAAGTTAAGTTTCAAGTGAGCCTGATAATAGAAATCATGAAAGACGTCACTGGTAACTTGAGTGAAAGTAGCTTTGGCTTGCAAGTCTTTACTGTGGCTTGTGATTCCCTTGAGTCCCTGGGTGGTGCAAACAGTTAATGTGCTAGACTACTGACTGAAAAGTTGACGGTTCCAATTTATCCAGAGGAGCCTCAGAAGAAAGGCCTGGTGATCTGCTTCCAAAAGGTCACAGCCTTGAAAACTCTGTGGAACATAGCTCTACTCTGCAATACATGGAGTCATTAATTACTTTTCTTTGGTGACTCTCTTCATGATTTTGCCCCTGATTGCTTCTCCAGTTCATTCTTTTGTTATTATCCTGTAAAAGACTGTGCTTAAGTCGTAAGACTTACTTATATTTCCCCAGTGATACCCGCAAAAGTTCTGTTGACTCAAAGGCCTTTGCCTGTGTTATTCTCTCCCCTTGGACTGATTTTCCCATCCTCTTGCTGGATGTTGTTGGTGTTGTTGGTTGTTGTTAGTTGTCTTCGAGTTGGCTCCTACTCACAGTGGCTTTATGTATAACAGAACAAAGCATTGCCTGACCCTGCACCATCTTCATGATCATTGTTATGCTTGAGTCCATTGTTTCGGTCACTGTGTCAATCCATCAGGTCTTTGCCTGGATATTCCTTCTTCTGGTGACCCTTTCTGGACCTCCTAAGGTTGAATAAGTATTTTTCATAGATTGTACAGTACCTACACTTTCATATATAACATTATACTGTGATTGCCTACTTAACTTATAAAGCCTGTATACTTGTGTGTTATAACTGCCTCACTGTCTCCCTCTCTGCTAATGGACATAATAGCTGCTAGTGGACATAAAGTATTTATTTTAGGAGGAGATGATTGCCCTCTGTAGAAACCCAGAACTCTGTTAAACAGTCTTAGGGGGTAAAGGAGGAAGGGCTGTTTTCTGGTGCCAGTAAATCTAGCCCACTCTGAACAGGGGCAATAAAGGATGTACATTGCCTGCAGGGGGTTTTCCATTTCTATTGTCTCCTTTTTCCTTTTATTTCCCCTTCTTATTATCCCTTCCCCTGTCTATTCTCTGTACATGCTATTTGACACATAGAGATGGCTGTCTGATTACTATTTAATTCCTGGAGAGAGGAACTTAGGTGTTCTCCTCCCAAGACATGAACTGGGGCATGTTTGGATGCGATCTAACCTTGTGTTTGTGAGCCTAAAATCAGGGAACCTAGGCTGATGATAATGTGTACTTTTCTACTCGTTTCTGTCTTGTTTATTCAGTAAGTAATAAACTCATGTTGATCACACCATGAGGAGTGTCTGGCCTGTGCTCTGTTCCAAACAGTCCTTCACTAAGATCTAGTGAATATAATGATATTGTAACGTTCATGAAGACAAGATCCATGATCTATTCTGTCTACTTAGTTACAAATACAGCACCTAATACACTGTAGGTGCTAAATATTTGTTGAATGGGTATATGAATATATTATTGTTGAAAAAGAAGATACAGGTAATGCATGCAAACCAGAATATAAGGTTTTCTATTACATCATTGAATAATGTAATGTGTGTCAAGAACTTAGGAAAGAAAAGGTCATCTCTTCCCCAACCTTCTATCATTCTACAAAACAAAATCAGGATAAATTTATGGCATAAAAATGTGAATTGTCACATTGAATTAATGTCTTTTCTGTAAAAACTCCACTACTTTTAGTAATATTTGAATTGTTTTTTTTTTTTAAATCACAAGTGAATGTGTGTGTATGCATGTATTCTCACAATTAAAACTGATGAATTTAAAATACACTTTTGAGAGAAACAATATAAAACTATGTTCATACAAATGTTCACAGCAGTATTATTCATAATCACAAAAATGTTAACAATCCAAACATCTATCAATTGGTAAAATAATAAACAAAACGTGGCATATCCATATGACAAAATAACAATCAATAAAAAAGAAGAGACTACTGATACATGCTACTACAGGGCTGGACATCAAAATCATAAAAAATGAAAGAAGACAGACACAAAATATTCTATATTGTATTACTCCATTTATATAAAATTTCTAGAAAAGAAAAATTTAAGAGAGAGGTCAGAGCAGGGATTGATTATAAAAGGGCGCAAGGGACCTCTTTAGGATGATGGTTTTATAACTGCATAAAATCTACTAAAAGTCATTGAAATATAAACATAAGTGGGTCACTTTTATGGTATCAAAAAAGATTGAAAGAAGCACATTCTTGTGCATTTTTGATTGAAGTATAAATTGGTGCAGTTTTTTGGTGGACATTTGGGTAATATACATCAAAAGCAATAAGATACATTCTCTTTGATACAGCAATTGCACTTCTGAGAATTTTTTCTAAGGAAATAAGAAATTATTGCTACAGACAAAAATGTAGACATAAAAAATTTATTTTAGGATGTAATTCTTTTTCACTGTTAAAAACAAAAATGAATTTTACTTGAAAATAATTTTACATTTTTCATTTTTTTTGCATATAATTAGTGCTTTAAACAGAGTTATACATTTTGGTGTTAGGATAAATATTATCATAAAAGAAATTGAGAATAACCTAAATGTTCCAATAAATTGTGGAAAAATTTGCTAACTCTCATCCATTATCGATTTTTCCCTTTTTAATTCAAATAATAGAACTCTCTCTTCTCCCCACCACACTCCCACCACCAGTTTTAGCTGATCACAAGACCTCAGAACTAGAAACTACATTTTTCAGTCTACCTTGAAACTAGATGTGTGAATGTGACTAAGTACCTGCCAATCACGTGAACAAAACTGATGTGTTTAATTTCTAATGCATGTCACTTAAAATTTCTTCTGCTTTACCTCTTGTTTTTTTTTCCTCCTATCCTATGAGTTGAGTTAGAGTATAGGTTCAGTTTAAATCATGTGGATGAGAACAATATACTGTTCGGGATGACAGAGCAATAAGACAGAAAAAAACTTGGGTCCCCAAATAACCTCACTGAACAGAGCTGCCCTCCAAGCCTGAACTGGCCAAACTGTTAGTGTAAAAAAGAAATATATTTCCATTGTATTTAAGCTATTATAGTCTTTGTTCCCTTTGTTATAGTAGCTTAGTCTCTATCCTCCTAATATGTTCTTGTTATTGTTAGGTGCCATGGAGTCGGTTCTGACTCATAGCGAACCTGTTTACAACAAAACAACATACTGCCTGGTCCTGTGCCAAACTCACAATCGTTGTGTTTGAGCCCATTGTTGCAACCACTGTATCAATCCATTTGTTGAGGGTCTTCCTCTTTCTCGCTGACCCTCTTCTTTACCAAGCATGATGTCCTTCTCCAGGGGCTGGTCTCTCCTGATAACATGTCCAAAGTACATGAGATGAAGTCTTGCCATCCTCACCTCTAAGGAGTATTCTGGCTGTACTTCTTCCAAGGCAAATTTGTTTGTTCTTCTGGCAGTCCATGGTATCTTCAATATTCTTCCCCAACGTTGTAATTCAAAGGCATCAATTCTTCTTCGGTCTTCCTTATTCATTGTTCAGCTTTTGCTTGTCTATGAGGAGACTGAAAATACCACGGCTTGGATCAGGCGCATCTTAGTTTAAAAAAAAAAAAGCCATTAATACAATTAAGTAATGTTTAGTCACTAATTATATATTAGAGTTGACTAGTTGTGGGTTATGGGCATGGGGTATTATACATGCTTTATTTTTAGATTTAAAAAAGCAGGTAATAAAATTAATTGTGTAGTACTATTTTTATGTATACGCATATATATATATATACATATATATATACAAATATATATACATATATATAAAGATGATGTAGATTTAGATGTATTGACAGGGAAGATGCTAAGTGAATCGCTATGAGAATAGGCTACTTTCAAAGCAGAATAAAAATTTTTTTAAAAAGCACTAAAATTTGATAAAGCATGTAATAGTTTGCCTAGTGAAGATATTTTGAATTTATAAGGTAGAAATGTATTATATACAAGACAGTTCAAGGATGCTAAGATATTTATTTTTACTCCTCAGTATATTCTGCAGTAAGAGGTTATGATATTTTCAATTCCTGTTCAATACTTTATCCTTTAGAAATTTCATTATTTCATAGGTCTTCAACTCCCATTACTATGTGTAATACTCCCAGATCTATTTCTCTAAGTCCAACTTTTCTTCTGAATCAAAACCTAAGGACTACACAAAAGTTGAGGCAAACAGGACGTCTAGTCATATAAAGAGAAATAAACTTGGCTCTCAGGACTCGTATTTGTTGCTTAGGATGGAGTGAAAGCTATCTCAATATAGAGTAAGCTGTAGAGATAATTCTCATATAGGCCAGTTGAATGCTGTAGTCAGTGAAGATGCTTTAGAGGAAATTGAATGTATAATTTGTCCTAAGTGACTCAGCTTCCTGGTTACCTCAGTGATCACTAATTTCTTTGTAGCCATAAATGCCCAGATAATGCCACAGCTTGAAGACAATACTGGTAACAAAAAATATTTTCTCTTTGAAACTATATTTCCCTTATTTTTGAAAATAATATTGCATATTGAGCTTCAAGGTCTATGTTAGCAAGATTTAGGCATGCCTTTAGAATTAGAGTTTGAGCTATATTTACTGAAATTTCACTGTTATGGTATGCTATGAATCAGAATCGACTCCATGGCAGTGGGTTTTTTGGTTTGGTAAGCTATTATTGGAACTGATTTTGTTTCACTGTTTTAGCGCCTCCAAGACTGATTTTGTGGGAAGATTTTTCCAAAAACCACACATGTTCCATAAAGAAGAACAAATAATATACTTTTTGGCATCTAGAAAGTTTATAGTTAATTTCCAGTTTAAGGGTTGGTCACCATTCATGAGTTTACTTACAATAGCAAATGCACTTTAATCTGTTATTAAAATGTAAATTTTACACGTTGGGGCAACATAAGACATGAAAAAAGTCATAAAGGACTTATCCTAATTTTTTCTTAAAAATAAAAATTAGGATATTAATTTTTCAACACCTACTCTTTTGATTTTCTGCAGATGGCTAATTTGGCCATGAAAAAAGGAATGCTGATTGATTTGTGCTTTTGGAAATTTTAAGAGAGCTAGATAGAACTCCAGGTTGTGATTCAAAAATCCCCTAGCTGAGAAAGCCTAAAAGTCAAAAAGGGCACTTTTATTGCCAAGTGAAGAGACCGTATGGCCTAAATTAGCCTCAAGAGCATATTTAAATACACATTGAAAATGCTAAGACTTTAGGAGCCTTAACTTCCTGTTCATCTACCTAAATGGAAAAGCTACCCAGATATAGAGAAATGCCTGGAGCAGAGGCAATGACTTGGATATGGCAGGCAAAAATGATTTTACCCCCAAATACATTGCTCCACAAAGTTCATAATAAATGTGCAAGCACCAGTGTGAAGGGAAATGGTTGGCCCTGTCTCAAAAAAGAGAAAGTCACAGGGCAGTGCAAATGGTTTGCACTGGACTAGTGTATTTTTGTGAAAATAATGCATGCCTTCTATGTTTGTTTGCCAGCTGTGTCCTCCTCCTGCAAGGTATTTTCATAAGCACCACTATGCCAATTTTTTTTACAAGCTACTGTAAAAAATTAGCATAATATGCTTATGAAAATACCTTGTGGGGGGTGGGGTGCAGTTGGCAAACAAATGTAGACACTGCACATTATTTTCATAAAAATGCAGTACTAACTTAAAGGTTGGCTGTTTGAATCTATCCAGAGGCACTGTGGAAGAAAGGCCTGGAGATTTGCTTCCATAAAGATTACAGCCAAGAAAACGCTATAGAGCACGGGGCTGCCATGAGTTGGAATCAACTCGACAGCAACGAGTTTGCTTTTGATTTTACATCTCAAAAAAGACTATATTGGCTTAACAGCAAATTGAAAGCTGGCCTAGCTCCGTCAATGAGAAATGTCATTTGTATTTTGTTATATGTCCTCCATGTATGTATTCCGGGAACTGACAGAATACCAACTGAGATATTTCAACAAATGGATGTGGCGCTGGAAGTGCTCACTTGTCTGTGCCAAGAAATTTAGAAGACAGTTACATGGCCAACTGACTGGAAAAGATCCACATTTATGCCTGTTCCAAGAAAGGTGATCCACCAGAATGTGGAAATTATCAAACAGTATCATTAATATCACATGCATGCAAAATTTTGCTGAAGATCGTTCGAAAGCAGCTGCAGCAGTATATCGACAAGGAACTGCCAGAACTTCAGAAGAAGACTTGGAACCAGGGATATCATTGCTGATGTTAGATGGATCCTGGCTGAAAGCAGAGAAAACTAGAAAGATGTTTACCTGTATTTTATTGACTTAGCTAAGGCATTCGACTGTGTAGATCATAACAAATTACCGATAACATCATGGAGAATGGAAATTCCAGGATACTTATTTGTGCTCCTGAGGAATCTGTACATGGATCAAGAGGCAGTTGTTCGAACAGAACAAGGGGATACTGCATGATTTAAAGTCAGGAAAGGTAAGTGTCAAGGTTGTAGCCTTTCACCATACCTATTCAATCTGTATGCTGAGCAAATAATCCGAGAAGCTGGACTATATGAAGAAGAATGGGACATCAGGATTGGAGGAAGACTCATTAACAACCTGAATTATGGAGACGACACAACCTTGCTTCCTGAAAGTGAAGAGAACTTGAAGCACTTACGGATGAAGATCAAAGATGACAGCCTTCAGTATGGACTACACCTCAACAAAGAGAAAACAAAAATCCTCAAAACTGGACCAATAAACAATGTCATGATGAATGGAGAAAAGATTGAAGTTGTCCAAGGATTTCAGTTTACTTGGATCCACAATCAACCCCCATGGAAGCAGCAGTCAAGAAATCAAAAGAGCCAGATCTGGCAAAATGGCGCTCTAGGCAGAAGCACCACACCGTCCCTCCACAGCAAAGATCTGAAAAACTAAGCCGAACAGAGAATACAACAATCCT
>NW_004443983.1:4042026-4043204 GCF_000243295.1 Trichechus manatus latirostris | reverse complement strand
GGAGCTGCGTGGCAAGGAACTCCCCTTGAGCTTCCACAGATGTGCAGAGGGATCCCTGAGGGCATTTCTTTTTTTGTTGGGTTTTTTTTTCTGTTTTTTTGGGGGGGCTTTCTTGTTCTTTTTTTTTTAATTTGTTTTCTTTTCCCTCTTTTTCCTTTTTTGTATTTCTTCATTGCTCAGTTTCTCATCCCTCTATATCTTCCTTCTCTTTCTGATCCCTGAATACCAGCCATTGCATAGCTCTACGCCTTCTAGCCAGGCTGTATTGCAACACCTGAGAGCTACTTCACCAGACCTCATAGCTGCATTGGTGGAATCCCTGGGAACTTTGAGGTTCTTTAACCTTTCTGATTTTTATTTATTCATTCTTTTCTTTTCTTCCGCTTCCCCTTTCTGTTTTTCTCCATTTCATAGTCTCTCATCTCTCCATTCCAATGGCAAGCTCCCATAGCATTCTTTTTTGTTTGTTTGTATGTTTTTGGCTCCTGTTCCTCTCTCCTCTCTCCATATCCATCTTTGCTCCACACATAACAATCTCCCCGCTGCATCCTGACTACCTGCACCATGCGCTTGACATCACACCACCAAGCAGCACAGGCATGGCCTACTGGAACCAGCCTTGCACTGATTACCGACCCGCTCTGGTGGCTGTAGTAAGTGCCACAAACAACCTGTCCCAGTAAATCCTCTTCAGCTAGACCTGCCTTGCTGTACCATATCTGAGTGACTGACCCTGCCAATTGGAGAAGGAGGTGAAAAGTATTGAGCGCACAGATGAGCAAACAACAAAGAACACACAGTTGGCCTGCTCAGACATAGTCAATTTTTTTTTTAGAAAAGGGACAAAACAAACAAATCTACAATCAATAAACAAGAAGAATAACTACTGAACGCCCCAAAGACAGCAGACAATATCAAAACATTTACAAAAACAGGACAGGATGGTTCCAGTAGGTGTCCAAACTAAAACACCAGATGACTCTCTTGTGGAAGAAAATGCACTAGAACTACATGATAGGGAATTCAAATCTCTAATATTCGGAATTCTTCCAGAACTGAGGAAAAAAGCTGACAAACATGAGGAAAAAATAGACAAATTCATGGAAAATACAGACAAAAGATTGGAAGAATTCAGGAATATGATGCAGGAACAAAATGCCAAAATAAATTCACAACTA
>NW_004443983.1:4025417-4027674 GCF_000243295.1 Trichechus manatus latirostris | reverse complement strand
TGGAGGAACCCCAGAAAGCATGGCCCCTGGATTCTCTATCAGCCCAGAACTAAAACAATTTTCGAGGCCAACTCTTCAGATGGGGATTGGACTGGACTGTGGGACATAAAATGATACTCGTGAGGAGCGTGTCTCTTAGCTCATATAGATACAGGACACTAAACGGGCAGCTTCTGTCGGGAGGTGAGATGGAACGGCAGAGAGGGTTAGGAGCTGGTTGAACGGACATGGGGAATCAGGGGTGGAAGGGAGGAGTGTGCTGTCACAGTATGGGGAGAGCAATTAGGGTCACATAACTATGTATGTATAAATTTTTGTATGAGAAAAGAAAGAAGCATTTTTAAAAAAAAAATTAAGGTCCAAAAAAAAAAATTCATGAGTTTGTTATTCCTACCTCTAATTGAAAGAAATGTGGTTTAAGTTTCAAAGGTGCTTGCTGCGAGGTGAATAAGGGCAACAGGCACTTGCCTCAGCAAAACAATAGCAAGTGAAACGTGGTGAAATGCACATATTTACAGATGATCCTGCAGTATTTATAATGGGAGGCTGGAGTCTCTATGGCCTTGCTCTGGCTCTGTGTGACTGTGCCACTGAGGTCAGTTCCAGGCAGCTGACTGACTTTCTATATATGGCCTGTGGAACAGCTGTTAAGTTCCAAGACAAGAGCATTTAAAACAAGTCTTGGACCTTTTAAAGTCTAATAATTAGAATAAGAAACGGCAGGACTGGGAGTATAAGATGCCATAGTCCTGACATTAGGGAAATATTTCCCAAAAAAATGATTTTGTATCAAGTTGTAGTTATTAAAATGAAAATATTTAATTATTTTCGTGGTCCGAATAACAAGGAGAACAAAAAAATCAATGCAATAAAGTTTATAATTTTGATTATGTGACTCTCTCATTGAGCGATACTTTAGCAGAAAAGCAGATGGACTCTGATTAGGCTTATAAATATAGAAATGTATTGATCACTCGAACAAAACTCCTTGAAGTGTTCCCTGCATAAGGTCAACGAATCTTTAAAAAAGGAAAAAGAAGCTGTAGCCTGTCTTCCCAGGCTCTAAGTTTGTGAAGCTGACATCTCAATAAATTACAGAGTTGTATTGACTTCTTTATGGACTATCCACAACCAAAAACAGATCATGTTGAACAGCATTTAGAGATATGTACAGAATCATATTTTGATTCCAGTATATGAATGCAAATTTTGTTAATGTCACAGAGCTCAAAGTAGCAGAAGGAGCTGTGGAGCAGATGCATTGGCATGATGAAACTGGGAGATTGCAGCAAAGTAGTGAATATCTTGGCTGCAACCATTTCTGGCTGATTTCACCTCAACTCTCTTGCCACTGTGTACGTAATGAACAAGATATGTTTTTATCTTCTAAGATTCCTATTCACTCTTGCTTTTAGTGCCTCCGAAATGTCTCTAAGCACACTCCCTAAACCCAAACAAGAAAATGTTCCTGCTAAACATATCACTCCAGCTTCCCCTAGGAATTATGGAATCTTGATGGAACCTCCCTAATAGCTCTTTGGAAGCTTTCTTTCTCAGATGTCTGCCTTTGGCTTGATTCCCTCTTTTCCCAGGGAAAATAAGGAAGTGTATCATTCCTGATAATAGCCAAAACACACTTGCAATAAAATGGTTTTTTTGTATGAAGCTTATAGAAAATATTTGTAAAAAAAAAAAAGCAGCAGTCTTGGTCTATAAAGATTTTTGTTAGAATATCAATTACATAAAATGTCTCAGTTATTTATTTTATGGCATAAAAATTCTAGAAACACTTTCAAGACCAAACTAGTCCAACAGCCATTAAATAAGGTTTAAAACTAATGCTGTAATGTAATAACATGTCATAGTTCCTATTCCCAAGTCACTCAAGCATTTTTAGGCACGGGCTCATCCTGCCCATCTTTGAGCAGACGTTTTATCCAGCCCATTAGAAATGTAACTCAGCCCAATATAACCCAGGATAGATCTGAAGGGATTTATACTAGAGAAGTCTCTATTTTAAAATATAAATACGGAAATCTTATGATCAACTCCGTATTTCTAGAATCACGTGTGCACTTATTCAATTTACTATTTCATATTTATGTCATAGAGAAGATTTAAAGAAACTATTTTGAAAACTAGGGGAGACCAGAATTATATAGTTTACTTTGATCCAACTGAAAGAAACTTACAAAAATATACAAGTCCCTCGTTGTATCTATTTATTTTTTTTATTTTTATTTTTTTTAATATTTTA
>NW_004443983.1:3985998-4024740 GCF_000243295.1 Trichechus manatus latirostris | reverse complement strand
TCCTGGTCAGAGCAGTCAGCGGTGGTAGCCGGGCACCATCTAGCTGTACTGGACTCAGTCTGATGGAGGTCTTGGTAGCTGTGGACAATTAGTCCTTTGGAGTAATCTTTTCGTCATATCCTGTTCTCTTCATTCTCCCTTGCTCCCGAAGGGATGAGACCAGTGGAGTATCTTAGATGGCCGGTCACAGGCTTTTAAGACCCCAGAGACTACTCACCAAGGTAGAATGTAGAGCATTATCTTTATAAGTAGTGTCACGCCAATTGAGCTAGATGTTCCCCGAGACCATGGTCCCCAGAGCCCTCCGTCCAGCAACTCAGTCCCTGTGGAGTTTGGATGTGTCCATGGGGCCTCCATGACCTTTCCTTGTACGGGTTGTGTTAGTTTCCCCTGTATTGTGTACTGGAGCTTGCCATTGGAATGGGGAGATGAGAGACTATGAAATGGAGAAAAACAGAAGGGGGAAGAGGAAGAAAAGAAAAGAATAAACAACTAAAAATCAGAAAGGTTAAAGAACCGCAAAGTTCCCAGGGATCCCACCGATGCAGCTATGAGGTCTGGGGAAGTCAGTCTCAGGTTTCACAGCACAGCCTGGCCAGAAGGCACAGAGGCATACAACGCCTGGTATTCAGGGATCAGAAAGAGAAGGAAGAGATAGAGAGACGAGAAATTGAGCAATGAAGAAAGACAAAAGGAAAAAGAGGGAAAAGAAAACAAAACTAATCAAAAAAAAAAAAAAAAGCAACACCAGCAGTCAGCGAATGGCACTCAGAGAGCCAGCCAGCGCGGGCTGGTGTTTCTGGAGAAGCGACTGTGTCCGTGGGAAACAGAGGAGGCCGAGTGTGAGTGAAGAAGGGTGGATAGTGGGAAAGCGTATGTCACAAATTGCCTGCGCTCTGGGGACCTTCAGGAAGGAGCAAAGAGGGTGCATGGAGCCAGGCATCTTTGTGAAAGGAAGGGGAGGCGGTGAGAGGCAAGGGAGAAACCAAGAGAAGCAGGAGAAAAAGGAAAAAAAAAAGCAGCACCAGTAGCCAACAAACGACACCCAGAGAGCTGCCCACCCGTGCGCGTGGAATCCAAGCAGCCGGCGGCCCCCGGTGAAGAGACTGCGGCCGCGGGAAGTAGAGGAGCAAACGAACAAAGGCCCAGGGATCTCACCAGCGCTGCAGCCCAGACCTGGAAGCAGTCGCACGCCCAAACGTAGCCCCACAGCCCCGTAGGAAAGGGCAAAGATGGCGCTTGGAGTCAGGCACCCGAGCAAAAGGAGGGGGAGGCAGCGAGAGGCAAGCGAGAATCCAAAAGAAGCAGAAAAAGCAACACCAGCAGCCAACAAACGGCCCCCAGAGAGCCGCCCACACGGGCGCGCAGAATCCAAGCAGCCGGCAGCCCTGGGTCAAGAGCCTGCGGCCCCGGGAAGCAGAGGAGCAAATGAACAAAGGCCCCGGGATCTCACCAGCGCTGCAGCCCAGACCTGGAAGCAGTCGCACACCCAAACGTAGTCCCACAGCCCCGTAGGAAAGGGCAAAGACGGTGCTCGGAGTCAGGCACCCGAGCAAAAGGTGGGGGGAGGCAGCGAGAGGCCAGCGAGAATCCAAAAGAAGTAGAAAAAGAAAAAAGGAAAAAAAAAAAAAAAGCAACACCTGCAGCCTACAAACGGCACCCAGAGAGACGCCCGCCCGGGCGCGCGGAATCCAAGCAACCGTTGTCCCCCAGCCAAGAGACCTTGGCCACGGGAAGCAGGGGAGCCCCAGCAGGGGTGAAGAGGGGTGGGGGTTGGGAAAGCGCACACTGCAAATTACCGGCTGTTTTGTCTCCCACTGGATGCTCCGTGAGGCTACTCTCTCGTACCCCCGTTTGCTGGTCTCCGATAGGAGTCCAAGATGGTGGATCCGTGCTGCGTTAGCTGGTAGGGGACCTCTGCATGAATCTCTCCTCGCTCTCTGTTCTCTTTCAGTATTCTTACTCCGTTTGGTGTTCGGCTGAGTTCTTTATCTCTTCATTTGATGTTCTAGGGTTTCAGGATTGTTGATTCTCTGTTTGGCTTAGTTTTTCAGATCTTTGTTGTGGAAGGACGGCGTGGTGCTTCTGCCTAGAGCGCCATCTTGCCGGAGTCACCTCTATGTATTTTTTTGTCTCCTCAATTAATCAAAGCTAATTCTTTCGAGTGCTTACCATGTGCCAGGTAGGGATCATGCTAAGGGCTTTGCAAGTATCATTTCTACCATCTCAAGAATCCTTTAAAATTGATAGTATTAACATTACTCCCATTTATAAATGATAAAACTGAGACCTACAAAAGTTAATAATCCACAGCTTATAAGAAAGTGATAGAACAAGGAGTCAAATCCTGGTCTAAATCCACCTCTTAAACAGTTTTGTATTGCATTTCTCTTTAGTGATGAGAAACAAAGGGGAAATGTAACAAACACAAAATCAAGGCCAAGCAAGTTAGATAAGTAAGGTTACTGATCCTCCAAAAAGTCAAACTAAACCCACTGCCATCGAGTCTGTTCTGATTCATAGTGACTCAATGTGACAGAGTGAATTGCCTCATAGGGTTTCGAAGGCTGTAAATCTTTATAGAAGCAGACTGCCACATCTTTCTCCCTCGGAGCAGCTGCTGGTAAATTTGACCCAGCAACATTTTCAGTTAGCAGACAAGCGTGTAACCAGTAAGCCACAACGGCTCCTTAATCCTACTGGCAAAGAAAGAACTGAGATTGGAATTCCCAGAATCATGATCATTGATACATTTTTACTACATGGAAAAAATATTAAATATGTGGGTATGCATATTGTGTATTTAATACCATCTTATTAAAATGTGAATATTATTTATAATGCTTGCATAATTGATATTGTCACATAAAAACAATAAAGCCATATTTAATATTTTATTAATTTAATGATGAACATTGAAATTTTGCCCATTGTCGATGGAAAGGGCACTCTCAAAAACATATCTTCTGCATATCCTACCAAAAATCTTATGCAAAGCTGTTGAGAGAACTTTTAAATAATAAGTAAAGTGAGTCATTTCACAACTTAGGATGGTTTATTTTAGTGAAATAATTCGATTACTCCCCTTTTAATATCTGGCAGAGTATCAATGCACTGAAGGCACAGGAATACATTGTATTGGTCACCATTAATTGTTTAATCAATTAATTTTTGTTGACATAGAAAGGAATGTAGGATGGAAGAGGCTGACTTACTTTTGGTACCTCAGGCGATTTGTGCAGAACAAACCTGGATGAGCTGCAGGCTGCGGAGGATAAGGTAGGATGAGAAACCCAAACTCCCAGAAAGCTGGGTAAATGCAAGGTCAGAAACTAGGAAAGGGCTGCCAAATGGAGGAGGAAAGACACTACAGGTACTTCAGCTACTTGTTAATTTTGCCAGAGTAGTTGGCACTGAATTTCATGTGGTGCTATGGGAAAAATATTCATACAACATCCAAAATAAATAGCAAACAATTTGGACTATGAAGCATCAAGAGTAAGAAATGACAACTTGACCTTTATTCATATTATTTTAGCTTCCTGGAAAGCTCCTCCCTCTCCCTACGTCTACCTGTCAAATCCTACTCGCCAAGGTAGCCTCTTTTTGTTTGCCCATTCTAGAAAAATAGGGGCAGTAGTCTGGCACAAAACTTAGTAAAGGTTGCTAATCTGTGGTTTCAAAAACTTGAATGCCTTCAAGGTACCAGACAGGTGACCTAAAAAGCAAAGCAGGCAGGATTACTCTGACAAAGTCCTGTGCAAACTGAAGAGTGCATCACCCACGGGCACTGTATGTTCAACAATTAGTTGAACAACTTGAGTAGGGATTTCTTCTGCAATGGACCGTGTGCTTTGTCAATTTAACAGAGCCTTCTAAGCATGATGATTCATGGTTGTCAGAGGAAATTCAGTCACTACACTCCACAGTGGTACTAGGATCTGGGGAGGCTCACAGGTCATTCGTTCCTACAGTAACTAGTCCTTGAGCTTATGTTTTATAGTTTTGATTTCACTTCTTCACTGTCTAGATATCAATGTGTACCAGCTTATTTTGAACTTTTTCTTTGACCTTTCAATTTGCTGCTTCTGATTTGTTATGACCTGAGAATCTGGATAAATTGATTTTTGGAATTTTGCATAAAGTGAAAATAGTGCTTGTGCAAGCACTCTTAGACCTATTGTGTGAAGTGCAAGATACATTTTTAATGTAATATTTTGTAATTAAAGAATATATGTAACATCTAGGTAAATTAAAAACTTAATAACAAACATCAACCATGAACTCACTATCAAACTTGTGAGATATTAAATACCAATAATATTGATGATTTTATTTATTTGTTCTTCCCCAGTTCCATATCCTAACTTCCCAATGAGAACTAACCACTACACTGAATTCTGTGCTTGTCATTCCCTTGTTTTTTAAATAGAACTACTACAAATTTAAGTGATAAATAAGGTTTTGCTCAGTTTTCTTGTTTTTGAGGTTTATAAAAGTATCAAACTTTGTTATGCACTGTGAACTGCATTTTCTCTCATATTTCTCGGATTCATCCATGTTGTTTCATACAGTTGCAGTTCCTTCTTCCGATTCTTTTCAACATCCTACTGTGACTTTTGCATGATTTTTTAAATTCATACTCTTGTCAATGAATTGCTTCTAGTTTTTTAGAAACTGTGAACAATATTGCTCTGAATATTAATCTTTCCTGGTGTACATAGGCAAGAATGTCTCTAAAATGCTGTTCAAACTTTTTACTATGATCCACACCAAGAAATAGAATTTGAATCATGGCCTAGTAGATATTTAAAATAGTCTTCAGGTCCATAAATATGGTATATCTCTCCACTTACTTAAATCTTTTAAGTATCTTTCAGTACTGTTTCTTTTTTTTCCGTAGAGACCATTAACCTCATCCTGTCTTTCTATTCTCTCCATAGAAGGCTCCAGTTAGAAGACAGACCTTCTCATTTATCCCTTATTTCTCTTTTATATTTTTTATTTCCTTGTAGGTATGAACTATGATGTAGGTACTTTTTTCAGATCTATATTCCAATTCTCTAATAACCTTTGGCTGTTTTGTTACCTATCCATTAACTGCAACAATTATAAATGTTCATTCTACAATAGTACTTGGTTATTTTCCATATTAGTCTTGTAATTGTAATAGTTTCTTGTTGGTTTTTGACTTGCAGAAAACTTACTTCATTTTTCTCTAGAATATTTTATATTATTTTATTATTTATGTCTAATAATTCCATTATCTAAAGACCTTATAGGTCTAAAGTTGATGTCTTTTAGTTTCTTCTGGCTCTCCTGAATGTTATCTTATATCCTAGAAGTGTTTTTTGTGATTTTTTTTGTTTAATTAACTATATTTGGTGAGACTTAATCTATGAGAATACTGTGGGTTTTCTTTTCTCCAGAGAGGATTTTGTTTCTGCTGAGGCTGTGGACCTGCTGTTAATCTGGGACCACTTTAATTTCTTGGGGTGTTCATCTTAATGCAGACATTTTAGATCCAACTCCCCTACCTATGGTGGTCCCAGGGCTTGGGCTCTGATCTCAGCATCCCTATAGGTAGTAGTCCCCAGGGCAATCAAATACTATCTACAACTGCCTTCTCTGGTTAACATTATAGTTTTTGTAGTTTATGTTTTGGTTTGCTTTAACTTTTACCCTTGGAGATTTTCCTACTTGCTGTGAACTCAGCAATATCTTTCAAAGCATGTTTTATCCAGATTTCACTCATACTGTAAGAGGAAGGCCTTTCAGAATATCAAGTCTGCTGCCTAGTTCCCTGCCAGAAACTGAAGTTGAAGTACCTGGTATTGACTGCATGGCTTCTTGATATCTACTGACTAAATAATGTCCTTCATTAGCAAAATAGAGAAGGTAATCAGCAGGATGGAATTACAACTTGTGTGTATATATGTGAGGGAGTATGTTTGTGAATATGTATTTGATTTAGACAAATAACAGTATACATTTGGAGACTTCAAGCTGATCAACCTCTTCATCTGGGGATTGTTCATGTATTAAAAATAAATAGAGACTGACAATTTTTATCTGCTGGATATAAAGTTGTGGGAATATTAATCAGAGTTAGATGCTGATTTCCATTAATGAGATGTCTCTGATGCTATATGAGGTGCAATGACTTGCTTTTATATGGCTTTTCTAGCCATGGTCTTGTAACTACCACAAAATGATTGTCTGGGCCACAATCTTGCAAGGGATTGGTCTATTTACTATGCAAATACTGGCTTGAAAATCCACCCAATAGGATTGAGCCACTTGTGATCCAACTAGGAGATTGGTCAGTTTTGCCATCCTGGTAGGCTTACCTAATGGCCAATCCCACAGAGGTCCAGGGGGATCATCAAGAAGAGTCTGGGCCCAGGGTCCTGAGCTGAGAACCTCCTAGACACAGAAGAGAGAAAGCTGTAACACTGAAGAGGAAGAGATGGTGGCCTTGGCAATCCATGGAAAGAGAGCTGGATGACTCCATGAGGAGGTTTACCTGCTGCTAAAGAGCTATAGGAGCCCTGGTGGTACAGTGGCTAAGAGCTTGGCTGCTAACCAAAAGGTCAGCAGTTTGAATCCACAGCTGCTCCTTGGAAACCCTATGGGGCAGTTCTACTCTGTCCTATAGGGTTATGTGTTGGAATTGACTCTATGGTAACAGGTTTGGTTTTTTTTTTTTTTTTTTTCTTGCAGGGCAGAAGCCTGAGTGTGCCCCGTGCAACACTCCTCCACCCAGGCAGCATGGTGGGAGCCACACAGGCTCTCAGGCAGTGCAGACCTGAGTAACGTGGCAGTGAGAGAGAGAACCACACAGGCCTGGGTAGCTTGGCAGGAGCCAGAGGACAGAGGCCTAGAGTGGCCCAGCAGCAGAGGCTCAGGAGATCCTGTGCAGAGGTCTTCCCACTTGCAAGATAAAGCCCAGAGAGGCCCAGGGGCAGAGCAGAAGCCTTGGGAGCCATGCAACCCGCCCCCCCCCCCGGGTAGCCTGGTGGTAGCCAGAGGCAGTTGTGACGTGCAGACAACATCCGACCTAAACCACAGCAGGCTGGTCTAGCAACATAAGAATGGACATGGGTAATTTGGAGAAGGGTAAGTTGTTCCCCTTTGAGAATCTGTTGTTAAGTTTTACTATTTGTTTCTATAAATAATAATAATGGCTTTCACTTTGCCAACACTGTGTAAGTGTCTCATGTGTCCAGCTTGATGAGCGATGAATGTAGCACCCATGGAATGGCTGATGCCAGTGGCTGTACATGCCTCAGTCTTACGACCGCCTGAAAGTTTGAGGCACAGCCTGTCTGCATGTGCAATGCAGATAAGCAGACAGATCATACACACACACACAAACACACATACATATATATACATATATACTTTTGCCCATGTGTGTTCACATTAAGATAAGAAAGCAAGTTGTTGGTGGGGATGTACTGACAGTCTTTCATCCTTAATTAAGTTGACACTTTCTGTTTTTCCTTTTGACAACCACCGGGAAAGATATAAAATGTAGTGAGGTATATGCCAATGTTTTAGCATCTGAGAAAAATTTCACCTATCTGCTCATTATTTTATAGCAAGGAAATAGAATAAATTATCCAATTAACCTTAAAGTATCATGGGTCTTTCAGTGTATGTTGTACGTATCATGTTTTGATAGACTATTGCACTCTCTTCATGGCTTTGCTTTACTGTCTTGGTGAGCACTTGCATGTTTGCACATGCATCAGAATGGCTGAGCAGGTTCCTGAAGGTGTCCCATGAGGCAGTGGCAGAGAAATCCCAGAGCAAAAGGTGAAAGAGACAAGGTGCACCAGAGGCACAGTGGTGTCAGATTACACTTGCCCCCAACTGCTTGCCACAGCAATGACTGGAGTGGAAGAGGACCCAGAGGAAGTGAAGAGGAGGAATTGTCCAAGACATAACTCTACCTAGAACTCTCACTTTGAACAATTAATTAAGACTCTCTACACAACAAAATATGTCCACTGGCTCCATGTCTTTTTTTTTTTTCCGCACATGCAAGTACTCCCTAGATTGCTTTTGTGTCTGCCCTTTTGCAATTTTGGGATTATTTGAGACAATTGCAGGCAGGCATGTTAAAAAACATATGGGCTTTAACCAAAGCCAAAAGAAACTGAATTATTAATATGCTTTTTAGCCAAATAATTGATTGCTTAATATATCCTGGACACAGTCAACGCCAGAGAAAATAGAACTGTTGTGTATGTCCCAAAGTTAGAGGCAGGGAACTCTTCTTAAATTACTACATTATACTTGTGCAGTTGTACACTATTGAAGTTAAAGAAATAAAAATGAGAGTAAAATCTTATTAAACCTGGAAATACTTATAAAGCATAATGTAAATTAAAAGAAATATAAATTACTGGAGATGCTTAAAATAATAAAGCATGTTAGACAAGTACTTGGGGGTAAAGTCCCTGAAAATATTTTATTATATTAACTTCTTACAAATTCGTGCTTCAGATTTTGATGATTATTCTTAACGTTAATTATTGTAAGTAGAATAATCATAAGTGAGTTTTTAATTCAACAAAAAAAATGACAAAATTCATAAAATGAATTAGGTTGCTGTGTATTCACTTCATTAAGATGTAATGTAGAATACTGGAATTGTCTTTTCCCCTAATCATAGAAGTAGCTATTCTACAGTGACCTCTCCATAAAAATTCCTAAATATGCCTATGATTTTATGGCAAACGTAAATACCGTAATCAGGCTTTTGTGCTTAATCACAGAAAAGCAGAACAATTTAATTCTATACTTGTGACATGCTATGCAGGAGATTGAACACACAATACAGATCAAGCAGCTGGAAAGAAAATCTGTGATTAAATCAAGAAATACTTCATTGAGAAAGGGCCTGGAGTGTCACCTAGGACAGAGGCTAATGGTCTTATCTGAGTCTTTTTAGCCTCCCACGTAGGCAGAAGCACTAAAGACAGACTGGGAGAGCAAATTGGTCTTATTTAGGCAATGTAATTACATGCATCTTATGTCTCAGAAATTCTGCTCCCAGGCAGATATTCTGTAAACTCCACATATATTCCATAGAAATTTTCATAGACGTATGTAAGGGTGTTCATTGCAAAAATGTTTATGGTGATCAGAAATTCGAGGCAATTTGGGTGTCCACCACTGGAAAAGTCAGGAGAACAATATAGTAAATGTATACCAATGTGAATTTTTCAGCAATTCAAAGTAGTGAATTAGATGTACACATAGAACATGGATGGATCTCTTTTTTTTTTTAAGTCAAGTTTATTGAGGTATAATTCATACATTAAAATTTACAAACCCCCTTTAAATGGACAGTTTGATTAGTTTTGATAAGCCAGTACAGTCAGGTAAATACAAACATAATCAAGATATACAAGATTTCCACACCCCAGGAGTTCCCTCATGTCCCTTTGCAGTTAATTCTCTCTACCACACCCTTAACCAGGCAATAACTGATTTGTTTTATGTTCCTGTAATTTTGTCTTTTCTAGAATGTTATAAAAAGGAATCATACTGTATGTAGTCTTTTTTCTCTGAATTATTTCCCTTAATAACATATGCCTTTGAGATGCATCTAATTTTTGCATGTATCACAAGTTCTTTGTATTTCTGAGTAGTATTCCATTATATGGCTGAGCCAAAAAATTGTGTTTATCCTTTCACCAGTTGGATTGTTTGTAGATCTGGGATATTTTGAATAAATTACTATGAACATTTGCACACAGATATTTGTGTGAAATTTGGAGCCCTGGTGGCTCAAACAGTTAAGTGCTTGGTTGCTAACCAGAAGTTTGGTGGTTGGAACACACACAGTGACTCCACGGGACAAAGACCTGGTGATCTGCTTTCGTAAAGATTATAGCAAAAAAACCCTATGGGGCAGTTCTACTCCGTCACATGGGGTCGCTGTAAGTGCAAATCAACTTGACAGCACCTGCCAACGTTTGTGCGAACATATGTTTTCCTTTCTATTGAGTGAATACCCGGGAGTGGAATTGCTGGGCTTTGTGCAAAGTGTATGATTAACTTTATAAAAAATTGTCAACTAATATCTAGAGTGATGCTCCATTTTAGATCTCCCTCTAGCAATGTATAGAAGTCCCAGTTACTTTACATTTACACAATCACTTCCTAATGTCAGGCTTTTTAGTTTTAGCCATTCTAACAGGTATTTATTGGTTTTGCATTGTGGATTTAATTTTTATTTTCCTAATAATTAATGCATTTGAGTATCATTTTTATGTGCTTATTAGTCATTTGCTTATTTTCTGTGTTGAAATGTCTTATCAAATATTTTGCCTTTTTTTTTATTAGGTTGTTTGTATTCTTATATTGAGTTGTTGGGGTTCCTTTTAGAATGTGGATCTGTTCTTTATTACATATGCGTTTTGCAAACATATTCTTCCAATCTGTGACTTGGCTTTACATTTTCTAACAGTGTTTGACAGCAGATATTTTATATTTTGATGTAATTCAATGTACTCATTTTTTTTTTATTTCATGGTTTATGCTCTTGATACCATATCTAAGAAATCTTTTGGTGTCAAATTTTTTTTTTTTGTTTTCTTCTACGCATTTTATAATTTCATGACTTCAATTTATGTCTATGTTTTTTTCTCAGTTAACTTTTTGTGTATGATAATAGGTAAGTATTAACATTAATTTTTTTTTTTGCACTACAATGTTTCCGAACCATGTTGAAAATAATATCTTTTCATTTACTTGATTTTTCTAACAATGTTTTATAGTTTTCAGTGACAGGTCTTGCATGTATTTTGTTTAATTTATCCCTAAATATATCAAGCTTTTTAATGGAATAAATATTTTAAAGGTATTATTTTTAAAATTTAAAGTTATATATACATAGAATTTATATAGAAATGCAATTGATTTTTGTTTCTGGACTTGTATCTTGTGACTTTGCTAAACACACTTATCAGTTCAAGCAGATTTTTTTATAGCTTTCTCAGGATTTTTGATATAGATGATAATATTGTGTTCAAATTAAGACAGTTTTATTTCTCCCTTTCCAATCTATATGCCCTATATTTATTTCACTTTTTATTAAGTTCTCTAGACCTCCAGTACAAGGAAAAAGAAAGGCAGTAAGTGTGGATATCTTTGTCTTATTTCATGCCATAAGGGTAAAACATTCTACCTTTCACCATTAAGTGTAATATTCACTGTGGGTTTTTCAAAGATGCTGTTTATTAGTTTGAGAAAGCTTGTAATTTGCTGATAATTGGTATCATGAATGTGTTTTAATTTTTTCCAATGTTTTTTCTACATCTATTGAAACGAGTATATGTTTTTGTCGTCTGTTGTAGCCTGTAGTTACTGGCGAATTATACTGATTGACCTTCAATATTGAAAAATACTTGCATTCCTGGATGCACCCGCTAATGTATTACTGTTTTTATATATTGCTGGGATATGATTTGCTAACATTGTGTTAAAGATTTTGAGCCTATGTTAATAAGGAATGTTAACCTATAGTTTTCTTTTCCCATAATGTCCTTGTTTTTAGTATTGGGGAAGTATGGTTTCATAAGATATGGTGGAAAAAATTACTTAATCTTCTGTTTTATAGAAGAGTGAATATAGAATTGGTATTATTTATTCCTAAAGTATTTGGTAGAATTTATCACAAAGCCATCAGGGCCTAGAGCTTTATTTTTTGGGAACTATATGCTTAATTTCTTTAACAGATATTTGGCTATTCAGCTTATACAGTTCTTCGTGAGTGAGCTTTGGTAGTGTGTGTCTTCCAAGGAATTACCTATTTTATCCAAGTTATAGAATGTATTACAATCTGTACAATAAGTTTGTTTATATTATGTCCTTATTACTCCCTTAATGTTTGTGGAAGATGTAGGGATCTCCTCACTTTCCTTCCTGCTCTATTTTCTCTTACTATTTTTCTTGGCCAGTCTGCCCAGAGTTCTATCGATTTCATTGATCTTTTAAATGAAATCTCCACCAATAGCTTATTAGTTATATCTCTTTTTGTTTTTGTAGTGGTTGCTCTAAGGTTTACACTAACTCCCCAAAAATCCAAACCCATTGCTGTTGAGTCAATTCTGACTCATAGCAACCCTATAGGACAGAGTAGAACTGCCCCACAGAGTTTCCAAGGCTGTAAATCTTTACAGAAGCAGACGGCCACATCTTTCTCCCGCCGAGCAACTGGTCGGTTCCATCTGCTGACTTTTTCGTTAGTAGCCAAGTGCTTTAACCACTGCGCAACCAGGGCTCCTTAAGGTTTACATTATATATCTTTAATTCATGACAGTTTCTTCAAATAATACTTTACTACTTCACAAATAGTATAAGACCTTACAACAGTGTATTTCAATTTTCTCCCTGCCATCCTTTGTACTGTTGTTTTTGTACATTTTTCTTCTACATATATTGTAACCTACAAAATACATTGTTATTATTTTAATTTACAAGTACATTTGTCTTTTAAAAAATTTAAAGGAAAATACAGTTGACATTTTCTTAATTTTAATATACCTATCACTTCATTTTTCTGTGTACTTAAATTTATCTTTATCATACTCTTTCTGATTAAATAACTTTCTTTAACATTTAGAGTTTTGAACTGAATGTATTTTTCTCTCAGTACCATATGTCACTCCATTGTCTTCTTGTCTGCGTACTTTCTGATGAGCTATCTGATGTCATTGTTATCTTTGTTTCTCTGTATGTAAGGTGTTTCCAACTCTGGCAACCTTCAATCATTTTTAGTCTTTGGTTTTCAGTATTTTGACTGTGATGTAACCATATGTATTAGTCTTCAATTTATTCTATTTTGAGTTCTCTAAATTTCTCAGTCCTGCGATTTATTGTCTTCCATTAATTTTTGGAATCTTTTACCCATTATCTTTTCAAACAGTTCTACCACTTCTCTCTCTTTCTCTCCCACCTTTCCTTTCTTTCTTCCCTATTATTTTCCAATTAAACAGACGTTAGGCTATTTGTTAATGGTCTTGGGTATTGTTTTATTTTTTTTCCACTCTTTTTTATATCTGTATTTTAGCTTGGGAAATTTTCATTGACCTATATCAATTTACTAATTACTTCCACTAATGCATCCAGTCTACTAATAATCCCAATAAAAAAAATCTTCAACTTTGATATCATTTTTTTTAATTGGTTATTTCTTTTGACACCTTTTCATTGTTTCTAACTCTCTGCTAAAATTCACCATTTGTTCATCTATGTTGCTTACTGTTTACACAAAATTCATTAACATATTAATTATAGTTTTTTTTTTTTTTTAAGTTCCTGTTAAATAATTTCAATATATGGATCATCTCTGAGTCTGGTTCTGTTTATCCTTTTATCTCTTAATGGAGGGTCATTTTGTAACACATTTTTATGCCTCTTCTAATTTTCCCCCTCAATTCTGGACATTATGTATGAAAGAATAATAGAGACTAAGTAAATAGGAGCCCCGGTAGAGCAGTGGGTAAGAGCTACTGCTGCTAACCAAAAGGTTGGCAGTTTGAATCCACCAGCCACTCTTTGGAAACCCGATAGGCAGTTCTACTCTATCCTGTAGGGAAGCTATGAGTTGGAATCAACTCATTGGCAATGGTTTTTTTTTTTAAGTAAATAGTATTCACTTCTAGAAGTGGGTATGCTTCTGCTTCTATTAGGTTATTTTGGGGGGTGAGACAATCTAGTCACTAGTTTCTGTGACCCTGAACATCATGGGTTGAGGGAGGCTAGTTCTCAGAATTGTGGTCCCTCCTCCCACGACAGCCAAACTCTGTCTTCTGTATGTGAGCGGTCTTGCCCAAGAGTTGTGAACACAAGCAAATTTCTTGCTTTTTCTCCCCCAGTGACAACAGCACTCTGCTTTGTATGTATGTTGAATGCTGAAAATAAGAGGGTTGCTTTTCCTTCCCCAGAAGCAGTCAACCTTTGTCTGATACAAGAAAAAGGGGAAGAAGACAGCTTTTATTTTCCCTTCTTCATTGGCAACTCACCTTTTCCTAAGACTAATGACAGGAGGGTGTCCTGTCCACTACCTAGAGGAAGACAGCTTTTGCTTTATAAGAGAGAAGTGTTTCAGTCACTTGTGGGTTTCATGCCTGTTCCATGTTAGCAACTGATCATCACCTTCATGCTTACACCAACAACTGAGGCTTTCTCAGGCCTCTTTCCTGTCTCAAATTTTTCTCATAGACACTTGATGGAAATTTATGAGACAGGCCTGGCAAGGGGGTGGGAACTGCTTTTGTGTCTGGAACCCCACACAGAGATTTTTGCATGTTATACTAGCTTACACTATTGATCCATGAGTTTGCTAAAATTTCACTTATTTATATATTTTCTCCTTCTCACTTTAATAGGTGCCAGCTCTTTTGTGCTTTGCCAGGGCGAAACGGTTTTTGTGTCTTGGTATTTCTTAGAAGAATTTGTCGAAATTTGAAGTTAAGTTCACCTCCTTGCCTTGATGCCTCAGCTCTCTGATGGGCTAAAAAACAAACAAACAAATAAAAACAAACCAAAAAACCCACCTTTTTTTTTTTTTGGAGATTTTTAAAAAAATTTTGTTATTGTTAGGGTGGGAGCAATGTTCTCCTGTGACTGTCTATATTCTAAGCAGAAGCAAAACTCTAGATGGATCCTAAAGTATAATCCTTAGTGAAAAAAATGGGAACTTTAATGAGATACATAACATTATGAGCAAGTAAATTAAAATATATGCACATGATATAATAAACATTTTATAAAAACTTTCAAATACTCAAACACATTTAATACACTAAAATTGTTGCCTCAGGATGAAGGAAATGAAGGTGGAATATAGAGGGACAAGTAAATGAAGTAAAGAATGAATAAGAAAGAAAAGATGAAACTTGAATTAAACAAAACTGATAATGTGGAATAAATTGAGGAGTATGGTAGACTTACCAGTACCTGAGATCCATAAAGTATTAACAAACAAACAAATATAAAGCAAATCTTACAACATGGCATTATCTTGTTCCACTTGCATTGCAAATAAATTGTTACTGTATATGCATATCATCTTTATTGCAATTAGAATCAGTACTGTATTTGGTTACCATTTTAATAATATTAAATATCTCTGAAACATATTATTTGATTCATTGTGTTACTTAATTATAATAAGATTTTATTGTCTGACTTTATGTAGCTCATTGGATGAAGTCCAGTTATTTGTACAATTTTGATTAACTTAATAGACCATAATGAGAACATACATCAAGTGGAAAATATTGATGTAATCGTGATTTCTTTTCTAGAAATAATTTGTTATATTTATTCATTTAACATAAAGACAGTAGATAATATGAAGCAGGTAGGCTATTAACCATTAAGGGATCTTGGGTGAGCTATTTTACCTGTTGTGTATCTGTTTTCATCAGTATTATGAGAGTATTGTATTTACGGTCATTTCCATATTTAACAATAAGGAAAGCCAAGAAAGAGAATGGCTGGATGAACCTGAAACAGTTTGGATAAGATACTAGGAGAGTACAACCTAAGACAGGACACCTTGATAAGGAAAAAAGAGAGAGACCTTTGAAAGCTGAGATTCATGGAGGTAATTCAAAGTAACCAAACTAATTTATCTGATAGCAGATCGGAAGGCTATAGTATTTGTCAGAGTAAGGTGTAGTTAGAATCGAAAAAGACGTAGAAGCAATTTCACTGATGGCCTCTACAGAGGCCAATATAAGGTCTTGAGTACCAGTACCAGTTGCCATTGAGTCGATTCTGACTCATAACAACCCCATATGTGTCAGAGTAGAACTGTGCTCCATAGCGTTTCCAATGGCTGATTTTTTGGAAGTAGATTACCAGACCTTTCTTCCAATTCTTGGGTAGCAATGAAGAAGTCTTAAAATTCCACTCTTGTGTGCCTGGGCATCTACTTCTGTATGACTTTTGTTGGCTCTGCAGCTTTAGAAATCTGAGAGTTCTACCCAAACCAGTGTGAGAATGCTGAATAAGATTTCAATTTCCCCTCTAACTTAGCTTGGTTTTTCACCAAAAGTAGAGTCTGAAATAAGGATTTGCATATAGATGGTTTATTTAGGAGATGATGGGAGATTAATATAGGGTGCCTAAGTGAGACACCACAGAAAGTGAACAGGGAAAGAAGAAAAATCCATACAGAGTGTGTATTGTATTCATCATCAAGCATGGGCAGTGGAGTTTGATCCCATTAGGACTTCCTGGGGAGTAAATAGAATGCTTCTCAAATTGTCCACAAAAGATCTCCCAGGAGAAGCTCTTTTCCTCTGTTTTTGAGGACTTGCCTGGGTGAATAGGCAGAGTCTGTCTCGTATTTCTGAGTTGTGCTTATATGAATGCCAAGTGGTCTCTTACCAGAGCTGCATATCAGGACACTGGAAAAGCCACGGATGAAAACAAAGAACACATGAAAATGTTTGTGCCAAGGTGCTGTCAGCATAAAGTATTAAATCCTCCAGGAAACTGCTTACAAAATTAGATGAGGTGGAGAAGATGTGGGGAAGAGTACAAAAGGGTCTGCACTGGACTCCTGAAGCTTTGGCAAGGCAGGCAAGCTGTTCAAGTCCCTCTAGCTGGGATTTGAGAGATCGTCTCCTTTAAGATGCATAGAATTTACTTATTGTTTTCTCCTGTCCAGACTCAAGACTACAGTTAAATCTCAGAGCCATCGGCTGAGTTTTGTCGAATTTTTCATTACGCTCAAGGGTCGGCACAGGGTGTTCATGAGCATATTTTCTAATATGCTTTATTTCTGTTTCATGGACAAACTAATATATTTTCAGTGTGGGGTTTAGGTAGGGCAACAATAATTCTAAGGTAAGAATGCTTTCAAGTAAGAAACTATACTTTTATTCATATATACTTTAGAAATCATTTTCCTCTGCTCTCCTCACTCTGTTGGCAGAAGTTTTCTGTGCCTTTGAGTAGCTTTCCAAGTGTGTTGCATCATTTAACGCTTGCTTTCTCAAAGTTCCAATAGCCCCCAAACCACAGTACACTTGTAGTAGAATGCTCAATGTGCTGGTTTTCAACTAAACAGAATGAGGATTTTAAATTTTCAGTTTGCTTTGTATTCACCTCACTCACCTTCACAATATGAAAACAAGGCAAAGCAGTAAAAACATTTATTTCCTCTTCAGTAAAGATATGTCTTGGAATTTAGTATTAGTTGTTGAAAGAGTCTTCCGTTTCTAGGTGGATGATAAATTGATGAAAGAAAGGAAAAGTATTAGAGTGCCCACAAAAAAAGAATTTTTCTAAATTACTGTTTTATTCTTTTTGATATGATTACAAAAGTGAAAAAAAGTCATTGAGAAAAGGTAATAGGATGTAATTTTCAACAAAAGAAAGGTTAGGGACAAACTTTTAAGAAAGAAGTGATAATTTTGGCATCAGTAAGAAAGACGTCAGTGGGTGACTATGAGGAGAATGGAGGTTAAAATGGTAATAGGAAAAGAGGAAGTCTGCTGAAAGGTGAGAATTGGATCATAGAACTTTGAGAGAAATGGAAGTCTAAAATCCATCTTTAAGAGTAAAATAAAAACAATTCCAATTTCAACTTCTAACTCAAATTTTTTAAATAATTGAAATGTGTAATACAGAATATTAAAAACAGTAAATGTAATGTATCCATATAGTCCATATAATATATAGTTTTCTGTTTCACAGGGGCCTTACATTGCCAGAAACATTTTTATTTATTTTTTTCATAATTATTTACGCTATACAGTTTGCCCTCAGTATGAAATCAAATATCATTTCACTATTTTTGTGTAGCCCTTTGTAAAATGATTATTCCATGAACTAATCAAAACGTAAAACTGACATTTGAAATAGCTATTCACCTTTTGGCATTATTTACTGTGAAATTTGAAGAAATGAAATATTCAACCACTCCTTGCCCCCACTGTTCTTGCTTAGCCACAAAGCATAGGAAACACCCAACTAGGTGGGATGACATCACCTCTGTTTAATTCCTTGTCCTTTAGCGTCTTACACAAGTAAGTCTCCAACATACCAATGAGCTTTTCTAACCCAAACTCTTGCTAAGTTGCTCTTTTGAAAATCAAGAATGCAGTTTCCTATAGAAAAAATATGAATTATTTATAATTATATTGTAAATTATATAAAACAATATTATAAATATGGACTAAAAGTACCTAGAATTACTACTAAAGTAGTATTAGTCCACATTTAGCATAACTATTAATTGTGATAGTCTTGAATTATTCCAATTTTTCATCTGTATTTTCCATGAATTTGTCTATTTTTTCCTCATGTTTGTCAGCTTTTTGCCTCAGCTCTTGGAGAATTCTGAGTATTAGAGATTTGAATTCCCTTTCAGGTAGCCCTAGTGCATTGTCTTCCACTGGAGAGTCATCTGGTGTTTTATTTTGGACGCCTACTGGAACCATCCTTTCCCGTTTTTGTAAATGTTTTGATATTGTCTGCTGTCTTCGGGGCATTCAGTAGTTATTTTTCTCGTTTATTGATTGTAGATTTGTTTGTTTCGTCCCCTTTTCTTAAAAAAAAAAAATTTGACTGTGTCTGAGCAGGCGGACTGTGTGTTCTTTGTTGTTTGCTCGTCTGTGGGCACAATGCTTTTTGCCTCCTTCTCCAATTGGCAGGGTCACTCACTCAGATATGGTATGGCAGGGCAGGTCTAGCTGAAGAGGAGTTACTGGGATGGGTTGTTTGTGGCACTTACTACAGCCACTAGAGCGGGTCGGTAATCAGTGCAGGGCAGGTTCCAGTAGGCCGTGCCAGTGCTGCTCGGTGGTGTGATGTCAAGCGCATGGTGCAGGTAGGCAGGATGCAGCGGGGAGATTGTTATGTGTGGAGCGGTTGTTTTGTCTCCCGCTGGACACTCCGTGAGGTTGCTTTCTCGTACCCTGTTTGCTGGTCTCTGATAGGAGTCCAAGATGGCGGATCTGCACTGCGTTAGCTGGTAGAGGACCTCTGCATGAATCTCTCCTCGCTCTCTGTTCTCTGTCAGTTTTCTCACTCCATTTGGTGCTTGGCTGAGTTATCTCTTCATTTGATGTTTTAGGGTTTCAGGATTGTTGTATTCTCTGTTCGGCTTAGTTTTTCAGATCTTCGCTGTGGAGGGACTGTGTGGTGCTTCTGCCTAGAGAGCCGTTTTGCCGGAACTCCCTAATTGTGATAGTCTCATTGTAAAGTCTTGAATTGGCTTTGAGGATGGGGTGAGGAGGGACAGGCAGTCAAGCAGAAAAAGGAGGAAGAGATACTCTTCCTCTCATGAATTCAGAGAGCCCTGGTGATACAGTGGTTAACAGCTATGGCTGCTAACCAAAATGGTCTGCAGTTGGATTCTACCAGCTGCTCCTTGGAAACCCTGTGGGGCAATTCTACTCTGTCCTGTAGAGTTAGAATCAACTCAACCACAACAGGTTTGGTTTTGGTTTATGGATTCAGAGTTAATCCCAGGAAAAATTTTGAACTAAGGAATTGGAAATAAAGAAGATATTTCTTTCTTGGCTTTTCAGTTCAGTGTCCATGCCCTATGTCTCCCTCAGTGTCATCTCCCCAGGTCTCAAAAAGTCCTCAGCTCGTGTTAGGAAAGAAGCCATTTAATTCAGTCTAATTTGTTTTGTTACCCCCTCTTTAATCTTAACAAGGGTTAAAAAGGGATACTTGCTCATCAAAAGATTCTGTGTCTAGTGACATTTCAGGAAGTGTAACGAATGAAGTGCAAACATTCTGTGGCACAGAGGGAGACCTGTGCCAGGCAGCTCTGTTAATGGTCACACTTGAACAGACCACATCAGGCCTCAGTTCAAATCCGTGTTACTTCTTACCGAGGCAGTTCTCTTTGATACACTCCTCCTTCTCCTTGAGGACAGAGTTCAGTGCCACTTTACCAGGGAAAACGTCACAGTTTTCTGAGCTCCCAAAGCACCTAGCTATTACCCAACTAAACCACTGTTCTTTATATTCAATAAAGGAGAAGGAGTTGAAGAAGGAGGAGAAGAGAAGGAAGATAGAAAAAAGCTCTCTCATTCTCTGAGTTCTCTGTCTCTCTGTTTGCCCCTGTAGCTTGTAATGCACTACTGGTATTTGCTGCCTACTTCTAATGAATTTCTATTTTTATAAAGATTAATATTTAGAGATTCAAGTTGTTAAAATAGTAATTTAAACCTCTTCTATAAACTTTTCTGATTAAATAAACAAATCATTACCTACAAAAACCCCCTCTCTCTCAGTGAGTCTGTTCCCTTCATACTTTGCATTCTATTTACTTCTTTTTTTTTAGTACCTCTCACGGTATCTATAGCTTGATTTATATCTTATGGAAGAAGTGACTAAGAATGATTTGAGTATATGTCTTTACAGAAGAATTCCTACTCCTCTGCTTTTCCTCAAAACAATCAGACAATTTATGAGATCAGTGATTAGACTTACATTTAGCAACATAGAAACACATTCCTTGCTGTTATAAAATTCATTATTTCTCTCACCTCTTCCATCTTACCATATTTTCACAGTAATGTCAGCCAGGAGACAGTTGGGCCAAAGGTCAGCTTCAGGAGAAGTGGACAGGGGCATACATTGATTGTGAAAGTTGTTTCATAAAGATATATGTTGTTAGGTGCTGTTGAGTCAGTTCCAACTCACAGCCACCCCATGTACACCGGAATGAAACACTGCCCAGTCCTGCGCCATCCTCACAATCTTTATGCTTGAGCCCATTGTTGCAGCCACTGTGTCAATCCATTGCATTGAAGGTCTTCCTCTTTTTCACTGACCCTCTACTTTACCAAGCATGATGTCCTTCTCCAGGAACTAGGCCCTCCTGATAACATGTCCAAAGTACATGAGACAAAGTCTAGCTATCTTTGCTGCTAAGGAGCATTATGACTGTACTTCCTCCAAGAGAGATTTGTGCGTAAGTGTGTATATGTGTATATATATATAGAGAGAGAGAAATACAGATATAATATTTATATTTAAATTATATCCGTAGTACATTAAAGTAAATATATTTTATTACTTCATTTGAACATTAAATACCCCATGTATATAAGGTTTACTCATAGCAGGAACTAATATACTAATATTCTGGCTTACTTAATACCAAAACATCATTTCTTAAAGGAATTCCACTATACTTGCCCAAATTTGAAAAGTTTCCCTTTCACATATTATTGTGGTTATTTGCTTATTCATCATCTTTTATATTAGAGTATGAACTTCTAGAGGACATAAGTAATTTTTATCATCTTTGCGCTTTGGAGTACTTAGCAAAGTTCTTAGTGTAAGACAGGTGTTCAATAAATATTGAATGACTGATTGGAAATTGTCCAAAATTTCTGCTTTCTGTAGAATTTTTTATCCTTTACTTTTGACTTCAAAGATCCTTTAATAGTTTTTGCTGTTAAATTATTAATTTAATTAAACAGAAGCTCTTTCAGAGCCGCAAAAAAGGGTCTCTTCTATAGATACAAGGTTGGCAAGAGCAATCACTTGAAAATAATTGTAATGGGGTGTGCCCCCTGATGTTGCCCTGAACCGCTGAACCTCATCTTTTATTTAGTAGGTGTGTTCCTAAATGGATAATATTTTATAATACTTATCCTAATTGCATCAAAGAAACTCAAAGAACTCCTGAGAGACACCATTTTTAAAAAGCAAATGATCATGTCTTTATCTACAGTCTGCTTTTTGCGATATATGTATATTGTGGAAATATATGCTGTATATCAGGTTTTCTTAACGCTAGATACACTTACTGCTCAGTAAGCACCTTCATAAAATATTTCTTTACTACTTAGAAGTCCATATTACAGATGCACAAGAATTTCTAAATGACCCTTAATTAATTGAAAATAAATTTCTTAAATGGTTTTACTTAAGATTTACTTTATTCCTCCCATCTTCTTATAAAACATATCATTGTGTAGCTCAAAGGAAAAGATGGATAACTACAGAAAAAAAAAAGTTTTTGATTTAGCATTCAAGAAAGAATACTGGTTCAGTTGAGATTTCTGGGCTGGTAGAAAGAGATGTCTCTGCTTGCCAGAGACAAATAGCTTCATCACCCCTGCAGTTAGTACAAAGGCCTCACCTAAGGCAGGTAGATCAGAAGTTGGCACTGATTCTCCACCCCCACCCCTGCCCGCCCCCATCCCTCATGCCCAGAGTCAGCTGTCAGGATAGTCTATAAAAGGAAGCACAGTCCATGACCTGGAAGAAATGGATCACATACAGAAGGAATTGCACGACTTGGCTAATATACACTAGCAGGACCTGGAGGACCATGTATGGGAGGGGATCTTGGATTGTGAAGCAGAGGGCAGGATATTACTCTGGATAAGATGTAACTAATTGAGATGGTAATTTAGATAATTAACTGTGACATATTTACCTATGACTCTGGATTTAATTTTCAAGGACACCTGGAGCTGGACCTAATACACTATTGGTTAAAGTTAAAAACTGTTAGTTACAAATTAAAGCTTGAACTGAATAACAGTCTTCAGGAAAAGAGGCATAGATGCTGGAAGTTCCTTTTCCTGGGATTGCTGAAGGAGTCAGAAGACTCAGGTAGGTGGGATGCTAGGATGGATTTACCATGTAAGAGCTGAGAACACATCATCAGACTCTGTGACTCCAGAACTGGGAGAAATACACTTAGTCATTTACTTCATTTGAAAGGAAAAGTGACTCAAGGTGTAGATTGTTGTTATTAGGTGCCGTAAGTAGGTTCTAACTCATAGTGACTCCATGTACAACGGAAGGAAACACTGCTTGATCCTGCGCCATCCTCACAATCATTTTTATGCTTGAGCCCATTGTTGAAGCCACTGGGTCAGTCCATCTCTTTGAGGGTCTTTTTCACTGACTCTCTACTTTACCAAGCATGATGTCCTTCTCCAGAGACTGGCACCTCCTAATAACATGCCCAAAGTACAAGAGATGAAGTCTTGCCATCCTTGCTTCTAAGGAGCATTCTGACTGTACTTCTTCCAAGACAGATTTGTTTGTTCTTCTAGCAGTCCATGGTATATTCAACATTCTTCGCCAACACCATAATTCAAAGACATCAATTCTTCTTGGGTCTTCCTTATTCATTGTCCAGCTTTCGCATGCATATGAGGCGACTAAAAATACTATGGCTTGGGTTACACATACTTTAGTCCTTAAAGCAATAGCTTTGCTT
Source organism: Trichechus manatus latirostris (assembly GCF_000243295.1). Classification (NCBI taxonomy): domain Eukaryota; kingdom Metazoa; phylum Chordata; class Mammalia; order Sirenia; family Trichechidae; genus Trichechus; species Trichechus manatus. The sequence continues at coordinate 4,001,492 of NW_004443983.1, read as the reverse complement.
TTCAACAATTTAAAGAGGTCTTTTGCAGCAGATTTGCCCAATGCAATGCATCTTTTGATCTCTTGACTGCTACTTTCATGGGCATTGATTGTGGAGCCAAGTAAAATGAAATCATTGACATCTTCCAAGGTGTAGATAATACATATGAGTCAAAATTGACTTGACGGCAATGGATTTGGGTTTTTTTTTTTTGGTTTATATAGTATTCAAAAAAAAAAAAAAAAAAAAAGCTGCTGTCAAGTTGATTCCAACTCATAGTGACCCTACAGGACAGAGTAGAACTACCTCATAGAGTTTCCAAGACTGTAATCTTTACAGAAGCAGACTTCCATATCTTTCTCCTGTGGAGTGGCTAGTGTGTTCAAACCATCAACCTTTCAGTTAGCAGCCAAGTGCTTAAGCACTGCACCACCAGGGCTCCTTATATATAGTATATATATTACATATTGTGTGTATATATATATACATACATATATATATAGACACACACACATACAACCCGTTGCAGTCGAGTTGATTCTGACTCATAACAACCCTACATGTTTCTGGGGCCCAATAACTTGAATTAAAATCCAAGAACCCATGGGTAGAAGTAGGATAGACCTCTTACCACCAGTTACAGTGACACGTGTGTTGAATTTGTGTTTCCCCCTCTGCAACCTTGAGCTCTGCTAGTGGAGAAGGCTTCCAACAGGGTTCAAAGTAAAGATTACATTGACCTTTGATCTGCAACTCTGATTTCTTTTTACTTTAGGATATTCATACCACTGGGCAAGCAGTCAAAGAAAGGAATTACTATGCTGATGGGGTAATCAACTCAAATGACCATGAAGACACAGGATTTATGAAACACAACGGAGGCAGATAGGAGTATGAGTGAAGCCAGAGAATTTACTTCGGTGTCTCTTAGTATTTCTGTGCCCAGTGTAACAAGAAATGGCAATTACTTCTGCAAACATGGTTAGAAAGTATGAAGGAAATTAAGGGTTCAGACTCCTTAGGTATAGATCACCCCATAAGACAAATAACTCCAACTAAACTGCTGTAGAAGGTAAAGAGAATCTAGAATGGATGGTGGAAGAAGATGATTAATATGAATTATAGCTTTGGGACCAGTTGCAGCAACAAGGGTGGTGGCTTGTTTTACAAATCTTCTTGTCTTAAGTCTTTTAAAAAATTGTCTCACCAGACCTTGAAGGGGATTTTGTGTCTGATTGGATTAGTATTCCTACTCTTAGGAAGAAGTGAGTGCATCTTGTTCTCACAAAAAAACAGAGGCCCCATATTGTAGTAAAAGAGCCTGGATGGTGTAAGCGTTTTGGAATCAGCTGCTAATCGAAAGGTTGGAGGTTCAAACCATCCAAATGGCTTCATGGATGAAAGGCCTGGCAATCTGCTTCTGTCATATTTACAGTCAAGAAGACTGCTATGGACAAGACTAAGGGGGCACAACAGTCCAGGGACAAGGACTAGAAGGCAGGAGGGGACAGGAAAGCTGGTAATAGGGAACCCAGGGTTGAGAAGAAACAGTGTTGACATATCGTGGGGTTGTTAACCATTGTCATAAAACGACATGTGTACTGTTTAATGAGAATCTATTTGTTCTGTAAACCTTCATCTAAAGAATCTATTTGTTCTGTAAACCTTCATCTAAAAAAAAAAAAAAAGAAAAGAAAGGTGCTATAGAGCAATTCTACTCTGTAACACATGAGCTCACCATGAGTTGGGGGCCACTTTGACAGTAGCTAACACAACATACTGTGGTATGGAAGCAGGATGTAATTGAGAGCAGGAGCAGATATGAGTGGTGCAATGGACTATATAGAATCTCTTTTATGTAGTGTTTCTCAAACGTGTGGTCTGGGACCAGCTATATCAGTATTACCTGTGAACTTGTTAAAAATGCAAATTCTTTGACTTCCCCAGCCCTACTGAACTCTAGGGGTGGCGTTCAGCAATCTGTGTTTAACAAGCCTTCTAGCTGATTCTAATGCCTGCAACAATTTGAGAACCTCTTATGTATTATTTCAGATCTTTTAACCTGTTTTTGTCATCTGCTCTTCATGGGTTTCAACAGACTTCTCAAAGGTGCAACCTGACAGTGCCTTGCCTCATGCTTGTGCTCTGCAACTCTTGCCTCCTTCTCTCAGGCTGCCCTTTGGATACCAAAGTCATAAAGTGCTATAGGATTCAGCTCAGCACTTATGCATGTACAGTCTTGAACTATGGGTAATTGTCAACTTCCCTAAAGAAATCTTTGAAAATTGGGAGATAGGCACTTGTTGTTAGGTGCCATCGAGTGGATTCCAACTCATAGCGACCCTATGTACAACAGAACAAAATACTGCCCAGTCCTGCTGCATCCTCACAATTGTTGTTATACTTGAGCCCCTTGTTGAAGTCACTGTGTTAATCCGTCTTGTTAAGGGTCTTCCTCTTTTTCTCTAACCTTCTACTTTACCAAGCATATGTCCTTCTTCAGAGACTGGTCCCTCCTGATAACATGTCCAAAGTACATGAGATGAAGTCTTGCCATCCTTGCTTCTGAGGAACATTCTGGCTGTACTTCTTCCAAGACAGTTTTGTTCATTCTTCTGGCAGTCCATGGTATATTCAATATTCTTTTCCAACACCATAATTCAAAGGCATCAACTCTTCTTCGGTCTTCCTTATTCATTGTCCAGCTTTCACATGCATATAAGGCAATTGAAAACGCCATGGATTGGTTCAGGCACACCTTAATCCTTAGAACAACATCTTCGCTTTTTAAAACTTTAAAGAGGTTTTTTTGCAGCAGATTTGCCCAATGCAATGTGTCATTTGATTTCTTGACTGCTGCTTCTATGGGTGATGACTGTGGATCCAAGTAAAATGAAATCCTGGATAACTTTAATCTTTTCTCCGCTTACAATGCTGTTGTTTATTGGTCTAGTTGTGAGGATTTTTGTTTTCTTTATGTTAAAGTGTAATCCATACTAAAGGCTGAAGTCTTTGATCTTTATCAATAATTGCTTCAAATCCTCTTCACTAGAAGATAGGCACTTTACTAGAGGATAGGCACTAAAGGATATATTTTTGTCACTTTATCCCTCTGGATAGACTATTTCGAGATGTAGTTTATACGGTTTCTTAAAGAACAGTTCCATGAGATCAAGTAATCAATACACACCAGCTCAATAACATGTTCTTGTAATTCACCCTAATTTTTAACTCTTCTTCACTCCCTTTCTCCATCAGGCCGTCTCTCTGGTATTGCATTCCCTAAAAGAGTAGTAACACATAAGACGTTGCTTTGCACTTTAATTTCTGGGGAACCCAAGCTAAGGCAAAAGACCCCAGCACATAGTTTCATTGCAGTATCATTGCTGCAGGGCTGATACCTACTTTCTACATAGAAAATAAGATGCAAAATTAGGATTTTTTGTGATAAAATATTGTAATAAAATTTTTGTCACATTTAACATATTAAATGATAAAGCAAACACCTGATAACAAACTAAGATATCGAATGTATGCATTTAATATCCTATTTGTTATTGTTAGGTGATTCGAACAGACACTCAACCAGATGTTAATATAATTAACACACAGTTTTTTTATTTGGCTCTGCATCTCTGCAGAACTGATCAGAGTTATAAATTTTGCAATAGAGTCATAAACTTCTGTATACCATCCAGGAATAAAAAGTATACTCCTTCCGTACTGGATTTTTCTTTCTTGTATGTGACATAATTTTTATGCTGCTTTTTCAGATTTCTTCCATTGAGAATTATTCACTTTGCAAGTGGGGTAATGAAGAAGAGCATACAACTCCATTTCTTCTTGGAGCTCAGAAGATTTTTATAGAAATTGAGTTCCAAGGTGATCAAATGCCTCAGAAGGCAGAGGTTCACTTATGAGAAGCATGCTAATGCTTTTGCTGATCCGCCTGGGGGACAAGCATGCTCAGTCATTCCTCTGTTAAAAAAAAGTCCTTGTATTTCTGTGAATGCCTACTTCACTCTAAAGGGGCGTCTTCAGCCCTGGAGAAAATGGTTCTGAAACCAAACCAACTTTTGTATTGTGATTTGAGGGATGCTATGAAAAAGTCCCTGTAATGAAATATTCTCTCAAATTGCTCACCATGGTGCAATACATTTCCTATTCAGTATCCACTCTTCAAATAAAGTTTGGTTTCCAGGAGTTTAGTGTTAAAATTCTCATTGTACATGGGAAGAATAATACAACCATTAATACTATAGTATAGATTTGTTTCCTGGGTGGTACAAACAGTTAAGCACTTGCCTACTAGCTGAAAGGTTGGTGGTTAGAACTCACCCAGAGGTGCCTCAGAAGACAGGCCTGGCATTCCGCATCTGAAAGGTCACAACCTTGAAAACCCTATGCAGTATAGTTCTACTCTGCACACACTGGGTGGCCATGAGTTGGAATCGACTGGGTGGGAACTAACAACAACAACAACATGTATTTCCTTACAGGTTAGTAGTACTCGTGCCCTAAAGTGATATGTTACATAAATCTAGAGGGGAAAAAGAGAAGAGGAGTGAAAAAAAGTTTTAATTGACTTTCTTTGAATATTCAAAAGGCCTTCAAGTAGAAGGATTTCTCAGTTCTTTCCACTGAAACCACCCAAAAACTACTCAGCTCAATACAATTCTCTAAGGCTTCTATTGCTATCTCACTATGGTGTTTTGGGACATGCATAAAAATCCTTCTTTTTCTTTTTTCCATTCTCATACTATTTTATATTTCAGCATTCATGGCCTCAAACTCAAACGTATCTTCTTGTCTTATTTTCACCTAGCTCTGTAATGACTATTTCTCCATTGTTGATTCCAACTCCACTCTACAGCTTACAACTAACCCCCCACCTCTGACTCCTTGGTTCTTCATGCAGAACTCCAAGTCATGATTTTTTAATAAGACTCATCCTAAATGAAGATTCATCTGTAGTGATGTCCTCACTACCTCACAGCCGCATGCCTAAAGTTGATGCCAAAAAATATTGGGTAATTGGATAAATGGTAGAGGTGTGTTTTGGGATGGTGGAGTTAGTAGAAACCAAGTCCTCTTGGATTTTCTGTATTAAAAATGGGACGAAAAAAAGAAGAGAAAAATCCATCAATTGGTCATGAGAACGGGACAGACTAAAACAATACATATGCCTTTTTTTTTTTTTTAAGTCTTCTTAAGAAATCTTGGTATATTACACATATTACAATGTGATTTCATAGAACAGTGTTAATGATTTTTAGTAGGTTTATAATATTTATTCAGTTTACTAGCAATGGTACCTCAGTGACAAAATGGTTTGCTCCTGGCTACTAACCAAAAGGTTAGTGGTTCAAATCTACCCAGCAGCACCATGGAAGAAAGGCCTGGAGATCTGTTTCTGTAAGATTACAGTTCTACTGTAATCAGTTCTACTCTGATGTATGAGGGGTTGCCATGAGTTGGAATTGACTCCACAGCAATGGATATTTTGTTTACTAACAACAACAAATACATTTCCTTATATGTGACTTAATTTTCTTCAATTTCTTAAATTAAACTATACTACAATGAAAATCCGGATCTGCATTTAAGTACTCCTCTCCCATGGAACTATGGCCTGTGATGCATATTCCCAAAGGTACAATTACAGAATCAAATTGGATGACCATTATGTCCTTTGGTACATATTGTTTATTATAAAACAAATAGCTGTGTTCAGTTATATTAGTTTCACCACAATTTCACAAGTTTTGTCATTGTTGTTGCTAGGTGCCATTGAGTCAGTTTGAACTCATAGTGACCATCTGTACAACAGAACAAAGCACTGCCTGGTCCTGTGCCATTCTCACAATTGTTGTTATGCTTGAGCCCATTGTTGCAGCCACTGTGTCAATCCATCTCGTTAAGGGTCTTCCTCTTTTTCTCTGACCCTCTACTTTACCAAGAATGATGTTCTTCTTCAGGGACTGATCCCTTCTGATAACAAGTCCAAAGTACATGAGACGTAGTCTCCCCATGCTTCCTTCTAAGGAACATTCTGGCTGTATTTCTTCTAAGACAGATTTGTTCATTCTTTCGGCAGTCCATGGTATATTCAATATTCTTGTCCAACACCATTATTCAAAGGCATCAGTTCTTCTCTGGTTTTCCTTATTCATTGTCCAGCTTTCATATGCATATGACAAGATTGAAAATATCATGGCTTGGGTCAGGCACACCAAGGTCTTCAAGGTGACATCTTTGCTTTTCAACACTTTAAAGATGTCTTTTGCAGAAGATTTGCCCAGTGCAATGTGTATTTTGATTTCTTGATGGCTGCTTCCACGGGTGTTGATTGTGGATCCAAGTAAAATGAAATCCTTGACATCTCAGTCTTTTCTCCATTTATTCTGATGTTGCTTATTGATCCAGATGTGAGGATTTTTGTTTTCTTTATGTTGAGGTATAATCAATACTGAAGGCTGTGGTCTTTGGTATTCATCAGTAAGTGCTTCAAGTCTTCTTCACTTCCAGCAAGCAAGATTGTGTCATTCATATAACTCAGGTAGTTGATAAGACTTCCTCCAATCCTGATGCCCCATTCTTCTTCATATAGTCCAGCTTCTCAGATTATTTGCTCAGCATACAGACTGAATAGATATGGTGAAAAGATACAACCCTGACGCACACCTTTCCTGACTTTAATCCACGCAGTATCCCATTGCTCTGTTCGAACAACTGCCTGTTGGTCTATATATAGGTTCTTCATGAGCACAATTAAGTGTTCTGGAATTTTCATTCTTCACAATGTTATCCACAGTTTGTTATGGTTTTATCCATAGATTAATAATGCTGTGCTTTCTTGAGAAATATTGATTTTCTATTCCTTTAATAATTGAAAAAATGAACATATTACACAACTATAAAGAACAATGATAAATCTTTGAAGCATCTTATAACATGGATGATACGGGAGGACATTATGCTGAGAGAAATAAGTCAGTCACGAAAGGACAAATATTGTATGGGATCACTACTGTAAAAACTCATGAAAAGATTTACACAAAAAGAAATAATCTTTGATAGTTACGAGGGGTAGGAGGGGTGGGAGGGAATACTAAATAGACAATAGATACGTAGTAATTTTGGTGAAGGCAAGACAGTACACACTACTGGAGGAGCCAGCAAAACTAGTACACAGAAAGGTCATGGAAACTAATAGACACATTCAAACTCCCTGAGGGACCAAATTGCTGGGCAGAGGGCTGTGGGGACCATGGTCTCGGGGAACATCTAGCTCAATTGGCATAACATAGTTTATAAAGAAAATGTTCTATATTCTAACTTGATGAGTAGCGTCTGGGGTCTTAAAAGCCTGTGATAATCCATCTAAGATACTCCACTGGTCTCACCCCTTCAGCAGCAAGGGAGAATGAAGAAAACAAGATACAAGGAAAAGATTAGTCGAAAGGACTCAGCTACCACGGCCTGCACCAGACTGAGTCCAGTACAACTAGTTAGTGCCCGGCTACCACCACTGACTGCTCTGATCGGGATCACAACAGAGGATCCCGGACAGAGCTGGAGAAGAATATAGAACAACATTCAAACTGACAAAAAAAGACCAGACTTACTGGCCTGACAGACTGGAGAAACCCTGAGAATATGGCCCCCAGGCACCTTTTAACTCAGTAATGAAGTCACTACTGAGGTTCACACTTCAGCTGAAGTGTAGACAGTCCCATAAAGCAAAATGAGACCAATGGGGCACAACAGCCCAGAGACAGGGACTAGAAGGCAGGAGGGTACAGGAAAGCTGGTAATAGGGAACCCAAGGTCGAGAAGGGAGAGTGTTGACATGTCGTGGGGTTGTTAATCAATGTCGTAAAACAATATGTGTACTAACTGTTTAGTGAGAAACTACTTGTTCTGTAAATCTTCATCTAAAGTACAATAAAAAAATAAATATGAAGAAAAATAAAATTATAGACGAATAACCCTCATGAACAGAGACACAAAAATCCTTAACAAAATTCTAGCCAATAGAATTCAACAACATGTCAAAAAAATAATTCATCATGACCAAGTGGGATTTATACCAGGTATGCAGGGATGGTTCAACATTAGGAAAAAAAAAAAAAAAAATCAATGTAGTCCATCACATGAATAAAACAAAGAATAAGAACCACATGATCTTATCAACTGATGCAAAAAATACATTTGACAAAGTCCAAAACCCATTCCTGGTAAACACTCTCAGCAAAATAGGAGTACAGGGAAATTCCTCAACATAATAAAGTGCATTTATACAAAACCAACAGCCAACATCATTCTCAAAGAAGAGTGTCTGAAAGCATTCCCCCTGAAAACAGGAACCAGACAAGGATGTCCTTTATCACCACTCTTATTGAATGTTGTGCTGGGGGTCCTAGCCAGAGCAATAACGCAAGAAAAATAAATAAAAGGCATCCAAACTGGTAAGGAATAAGTATAATTATCGCTATTTGCAGATAATATGATCTTATACACAGAAAACCCCAAAGAATCCATAACAAAACTAGTGGAACTAATAGAAGATTTCAGCAAAGTGTCAGGATACAAGATAACATACAAAAATCAGCTGAATTCATCTACACCAACAAAGAGAACTTCAAAAAAGAAATCACCAAATCAATACCATTTACAATAGCTCCCAAGAAGATAAAGTACTTAGGAATAAACCTCACCAGAAACATAAAAGACCTATACAAAGAAAACTGCAAGACACTCCTGCAAGAAACCAAAAGAGACCTGCATAAGTGAAAAAACGTACTATGCTCATGCGTAGGAAGACTCAACATTGTGAAAATTTCATTTCTACTCAAAGTGATCTACAGATACAATGCAATCCCGATCCAAATTTTAATGGCATTTTTTAATGAGATGGGAAACAAATCACCAACTTCATACGGAAAGGAAAGAGACCCTGGGTAAGAAAGTCTTTACTGAAGAAGAACAAAGTGGGAGTCCTCACACTACCTGATTTTAAAACCTATTATACCACCAAGGTAGTCTAAACAGCCTAGTACTGGTACAACAACATACACATAGACAAATGGAACAAAATTGACAATCCAGACATAAATTAATCCACTTACGAGCAGCTGATATTTGACAAAGGCCCAAAGTCCATTAACTGGGGAAAAGACAATCTCTTTAGAAAACTGTGCTGGCATAACTGTATATCCATCTGCAAAAAAATGAAACAAGACCCATACCTCACACCATGCACAAAAACTAACTCAAAAATGGATTGAAGACCTAAATGTAAAATCTAAAACTTTAAAGATCAAGGGTGAAAAAATAGGGACAATGCTAGGAGCCCTAATACATTGCATAAACAGATTATAAACTATAAGTAACAATGCACAAACAGCAGAGGAGAAACTAGATAACTGGGAGCTCCTATAAATCAAACACTTATGTTCATCAAAAGACTTTACCAAAAGAGTAAAAAGACAACCTACAGACTGGGAAAACTTTTTGGCTAGGATATATCTGATAAAGGTCTAATCTCTAAAATCTATAAGATACTGCAACTCCTTAACAACAAAAAGACAAATAATCCAATTAAAAAATGGATGAAGGCTATGAACAGGCACTTCACCAAAGAAGATATTCAGGCAGCTAACAGAAACATGAGGAAATGCTCACGATCATTAGCCATTAGAGAAATAAAAGTCAAAACTACAATGAGATACCATCTCACTCTAACAAGGCTGGGACTAATCCAAAAAGCACAACAATAATAAATGTTGAGGGTTTGTACAGAGACTGGAATACTTATGCACTGCTAGTAGGAATGTAAAATGGTACAACCACTTTGGAAAATGATTTGATGCTTCCTTAAAAAGCTAGAAATAGAAGTTCCATATGATCCAGCAACCCCTCTCCTTAGAATATATCCTAGAGAAATAAGAGCTGTCACATGAATAGAAATATGCACACCGATGTTCATTGCAGCACTGTTCACAGTAGCAAAAAGATGGAAACAACCTAGGTGCCCATCAACAGATGAATGGATAAACAAATTATGGTACATACACACAATGGAACAGTACTCAATGATAAAAAAACAATGATGAATCCTCAAAACATCTCATAACATGGATGAACCTGGGCATTATGCTTAGTGAAATTAGTCAGTTGCAAAAGGACAAATATTGTACTAGACCAGTATTATAAGAACTCAAGAAATGGTTTAAACACAGAAGAAAGCATTCTTTGATGGTTATGAGTGTGGGAAGGGAGGGAGAGGGGAAATCACTAACTAGATAGTAGACAAGAATTATCTTAGGTGAAGGGAAGGACAACACACAATATAGGTGAAGTCAGCACAACTGGACCAAAGCAAAAGCTAAGAAGTTTCCCGAACACATCCAAACAATTTGAGGTACAGATTAACTAGGGCTGGGGCCTAGGGACCATAGTTTTAGGAGACATCTGAGTCAACAGGCATAACAAAGTTTATTAAGAAAATTCTCTGCATCTCACTTTGGTGTGTGGTGACTGGGGTCTTAAAAGATAGTGAGCAGCCATCTAAGATGCGTCAATTGGTCCCAAACTACTTGGAGCAAAGGATAATGAAGAACACCAAAGACACAAGGAAAATATTAGCCCAAGAGACAAAAGATCCATATAAACTAGAGACTCCACCAGCCTGAGACCAGAAGAACTAGATGGTGCCCAGCTACTACCAATGACTGCCCTGACAGGGAACACAACATTGGTCTCATACAATATTTGTCCTTTTGCAACTGATTAATTTCACTCATAAAAGAGAAAAGTGTGGAGCAGAACTCAAATTCATGTAAAAAGACCAGACAGACATAATGGTCTGACAGACTGGAGGGACCCCTGAAACTATGGCGTCCAGACACTGTTAACCCAGAACTAAAACCATTCCCAAAGCCCACTCTTTAGACAAAGATTTGACTGGACTATAAAACAAAAAATAATACTCATGAGGAGTGTGCTTCTCAGTTTAATCAGATACACGAGACCAAATGGGCGGCTCCTGTCTGAGGCAGGATGAAAAAGCAGGAAGGGACAGGAACTGGTTGAATGGACACAAGAAACCTGGAGTGGAAAGGGAGAGTGTGCTGTCACATCATGAGGACTGCAGCTAATGTCACATAACAACATGTGTGTAAATTTTTGTATGAGAAATTAACTTGAGCTGTAGACTTTCACCTAAAGCGCAATTAACAAAAAAAAAAAATTCTCTTTAAAAAAAAAAAAACTTTGCAAGAGGCCATCCAAGGTATAACCATTGTTCTGTATTTGCCTGGAGCAACAGGAGGAAAAAAGAGAGGCAGGAATAGGAGGAGGAAATGGAATGTGTAACTAATCGCCTCCATGAACAACTGTCCCCTTTGCCATGAGACCTGAAGAATGGTGCTTGGCTACCATTACTGATTCTATCGAAGGATCCTGATCAAAAAGAGGAAAAAGGTAGAACAGAATTTTAAATTCTCATGGACTCCAGACTTTCTGGAGCCACGGAGGCTGGGTGAATGGCTGAAATTGTTGCCCTGAGATAATCTTTAAAACTTAAACCAAAAATATTCCCTCATGTCTTCTTAAAGCCAAACAGTAGCTTAGCTTAACTAGTAAAAAATTTCTACCTTGAGCACCGTTTTCTTTTAAGATCTGTCTATATGGGATCAAATTGACAAGAGTAACTGGAAAGATTGGAAAGAACCTTAGAGGGCAGTGAGTTTATGTTAATGGGGGAGGAACAACTCTGAAAAGGAGGGCGAGAATGGTTGCACAACTGGAAGAATGTAATCAACGTCACTGAATTGTACATGTAGAAATTGTTGAATTGGTATATGTTGTCCTGTGTATATTCTAATCAACAACAAAAATAAAACAAAATATTAAAAAAAATTGATATCCTTGCACGAAGAGTATTTTGGGAAGTGTTGGGACTTGATACTGCCTGTTTTGTGTAATATGTATAACTAGGCATATTGATAGAGTTAATGATGAAAAGGAAGGTTAAACTTTTAGATCACAATTCACCCAGCTAACTGAAGATTAGGTGTGACTGATATCCACCCATCATAATGACATGAACATAGAGTCAGTGTCTTATTTTCTAGGGGCACATTAGCCAGTTTATTAACAACAGTGGTTCAAGCGCAGAAAGTAACTGGGATGATCTCATTTTCTCAGCCACTCTCCCTGGTCGGGCAGCAGCTTTCTCTCCCCTCTGACTGGGGGGCTGGCAGTCCTTAGTAGAGTATACGTGAAAAAGGGTGAGCTGAACAAGTTCATGTAACATGGTTGATAGATTGGGAGTTCTGGTTGTAACCAACTAAAATCTTTCCAGTTTCATTTTTGATAAATTGAATGACTTTTAGAATCCATTTATTCATACCAAAGGCATAAACTAATTCATTTATTTTCTGCCCTTATCAAGTGGGGACCTCGTGGAGACAGTTCTGAAACATAAGATTCCGCTTAGTGAAGTATAGGCTTATACTCACTAATAATAGTGCTAGTTGATGCTGTCTTTCCTTGATACTAACAAAGTAAGGCTTGTAGGATAACAGAACCCTGCTGGCATTTGTCAATAAATTAGGCCATAGATTTGCAGTTTGAGGTGATGGACACATGAAATGGGAAACAGGGATGAGCAGCAACAGATATGAGTGGTCTGAAACCTGTGTGCAGAATAATTTAATTCATTCAAAGAACAGTCATCAGGAGTTATGTCTACCTCGCAATATACAGACTATATAGACCTGAATGCCAAAGGAATTCCTACTATCCCTGGTCCATAAACATTAAATTCAGTAAATACAAGCCAGCTTAATTATTCGTTAGAAAATCACTTAATAGAAAACAGTTTCAGATGGCTGCTACAGGACATAACTTTCAAGGAATTCATTTGTTTATCTGGGACTTAATCCCACTCCATATTTTTAACAACGAGTAATGTCTACACTCTCCCATATTCTTTTTCTTAACACTATAAACATTTTACAAAGTAAGACATCCTCTAAACTTAACTATAATACTAACAGAAATTACTAATGGCTCAAGTTCCTTATATATATATATAACCAAGTAAGTGTTTTTGGAAATAAATATAGATATATGGAGCACTGACACCCATATAAGGAAATAAAATTTAGGATCTTTGTAATTCAAATGGTGAAAATTTGATTTTCTGCTCTGACCTGTGTCTCTCAAATGCACGCATTAGCATTTTAGATGATATTGCACACAAGAAATACATTGCTGTAAACTGAATAATGATCAGAGGAGAAAATAAATTACATTTTCTCTGATACTATTAAGAAGCCCTGGATGTGCAGTGGTTAAGCGCTCAGTTACTAACAGAAAGCTTTGCAGCTTCAACCCACCAGCCACTCTGCAGGAGAAAGATGTGTGGCAATCTGCTTCCATAAAGATTACAACCTTGGAAACCCTATGGGCAGTTCTACTCTGTCCTTTATAAGGGTATTATGAGTCAGAATTGACTCAACTGCAAAGAGTTTTTTTTTGGATGATACTATTAAATTTTTTTTTTTTTTGTCTATCAGATGGAGCAATATGCACTTTATCTAAATTTGTTGCACACATAACCTAGAAAATCAATGAATTAAGATAATTACCCAGGAAATTCAGAACAACGAACACCATCACTGAACCAGAATGATAATTTGGAGAAAGTATATTCTGTGGCTCAAATAATAGGCAGGAATTCCATATTCTGGAATCAGAAGAGTCAGAATACAAGTGAGTGTATGCGTGTTGCCTTAGGCTGGGCTCTCTAGAGAAGCAAAACCTGTACAGTGTATAAATACATATGTAGAGAGAGAGTTCTATCAAGCAAATGGCTCACGTGGTTGTAGAGGCTGGAACGTCCCCAGTCCATGGATCAGGCTGGAGGTTTCTCCTGATTCACGTAGCCTCAGGGGTTGGTGAACCAAGATTGGCAGGTCAGACAGCAGGGCTCCTGCTCACAAGTTGCAAAGACTAATGAATCTCAAAATTCGCAGGCAAGATGGCAGGTAAGCTTCTAGCTCAAGTCTCCAGAACCAGAGGTCAGACAAACAGGAGCCAGCTGCAGTATCCAGAGCATGCAAAAGTCCTTGAGCCTTAGCCAGAAAGTCACCTATATTGGATACAACCTACACTCCCAAGAAAACTCCTTTTCACCTGATTGGCTACTCACAGCAGATCCCATCATGGAGGTGATCCCATTATGTCAAATCTCATCATGGAAATGATCACATCATCATACAACTGACAAACTATATCGTAACTGCCAAACCACTCAGAATCATGCCCCAGCCAAGTTGACACACAACCTTAACCATTACACATGTGCATGTATTTTATTTAAATATCCTGGATAACATTGAAAATGAAATACAAGTGATTATATACACGTTGTTGTTAGGTGCCATCGAGTTGGTTCAGACCCATAAGGACCCCACGCACAACAGAGCGAAACACAGCCCAGTCCTGCACCATCCTCACAAACATTGCTGTTTGAGCCCATTGTTACAGCCACTGTGTCAGTCTATCTAATTGACAGTCTTGCTCTTTTTCACTGACTCTCTACTTTACCAAGCATAATGTCCTTCTCCAGGGTCTGGTGTCTCCTGATAACCTGGCCTTAGTACATGAGAGGAAGCCTCGCCAACCTCGTTTCCAACAAGCATTCTGGCTTAATGCCCAAAGAGTGCCCATAGTTCTTCTTCCAAGACAGATTTGTTCCTTCTTCTGGCAGTCCATGGTATATTCAATATTCTTTGCCAACACCATAATTTAATGCATCAATTCTTTTTTTTCTTTCCATTTTTTAAAAATTGTACTTCAGGTGAAGGTTTACAGGACAAATAGTTTCTCATTAAACAGTAGTACACATATTGTTTTATGACATTGGTTAACAACCCCACAACATGTCAACCCTCTCCCTTCTCGACCTTTTTTTTTTTTTTTGTGGTGAAAATATACATAGCCAAAGATACACCATTTCAAACATTTCTATATGCACAGTTCAGTGACATTGATTACACTGTTTCAGTTGTGCTGCTATTCTCACTTTAGATGAAGGTTTACAGAGCAAAATTGTTTCTCATTAAACAGTACACATGTTGCCCTATGACAATGGTTAACAATCCCACTATACTTCATCACTGTCCTTACCTTGGCTTCCCTATCACCAGCTTTCCTATCCCCTTCTGCCTTCTAGTCCTTGTCCCTGGACTGCTATGCCTCATTAGTCCCATTTTGTTTTATGGGGCCGTCCAATCCCCGGCTGAAAGGTGAACCTTGGAAATAACTTCAACACTGAGGTAAAGTGGTGTCTGGGGCCATACTCTTGGGGTTTCTCCAGTCTCTTTTAGGCCAGTATATCCGTTTTTTGTGTGTGTGTGTTAGAATTTTGTTCTACATCCTTCTCCAGCTCTGTCCAGAACCCTCTGTTGTGATCCTGGTCAGAGCAGTCAGTGGTGGTA
>NW_004443983.1:3967705-3984698 GCF_000243295.1 Trichechus manatus latirostris | reverse complement strand
TATCTAGCTTATCTTCTGGGGTTTGTGTGTTAATGGTTATGGTTTGTATCCTGTTAATGCCGTGTATTAGGGCCTGTAGTGTTGGTCCTATTTTTTCTTCTACAATGCATCAATTCTTCAGTCTTCTTTATTAATTGTCCAACTTTTGCATGCATATGAGGTGATTGAAAATACCATGATCTGGGTCAGACACACCTTAGTCATTCTCATGTATTGAATTGTGTCCCCCAAAATTTTTGTCAACTTGGCTGGGTCATTATTCCCAGTATTGTGTGATTGTTTACCATTTTATCATCTGATGTGATTTCCTTGTGTTGTGAATGTTATCACTGTGATGTAATAAGATGGATTATCAGCAGTTATATTGATGAGGTCTATAAGATTAGTAGTGTCTTAAGCCAATCTTTTTTGAGATGTATATATAGAGAAGCAAGCAGAGAGACATGGGAACCTCATACTACCAAGAAAGCAGTGCTGGGAGCAGAGCACGTCCTTTGGACCTGAGGTTTCTGCCCTGAGATGCTTCCAGACCAAGGGAAGACTGATGGATCACAAGGACTTTCCTCCAGAGCCAGTAGAGAGAGGAAGCCTTCTTCTGGAACTGATGCTCTGAATTTGGACTTGTAGCCTACTAGACTGTGAGAAAATAAATTTCTTTTTGTTAAAGCCATCCACTTGTGGTATTTCTCTTATAGCCACACTAGATGACTAAGACAGTCCTCACAGTGACTTCTTTGCTTTTTAACACTCTAAAGAGGTCATTTGCAGTGGATTTTCCAGTGCAATATGTCATTTGATTTCTTGACTGCTGCTTCTGTGGGCATTAACTGTGGATCCAAGTAAAATGAAACCCTTGACAAGTTCAATGTTTCCTCCATTTATCATGATGTTGCCTATTGGTCTAGTTGTGAGAATTTTTGTTTTCTTTATGTTAAGGTGTAACTCATACTGAAGGCTATCGTCTTTGATCTTCATCAGTAAGTGCTCCAAATCCTCTTTACTTTCAGCAAGCAAGGTGGTGTCATCTGCATATCGGCAAAACCAAAATCCTATTCATTAGAAGTACTTTTTTTCAACAACATCGATGGTGACTAAACATGTGGACATTGCCAGATGGGAGCAAATCAACTACATCTGTGGAAAGAGACGATGGAAAAGCTCAATATCATCAGTCACAACAAGGCCACCGGCCAACTGTGAAACAGGCCATCAATTGCTCATATGCACGTTCAAGCTGAAACTGAAGAAAATTAAAACAATTCCACAAGAGCCAACGTACGGCCTTGAGTATATCCCATCTGAATTTAGAGACCATCTCAAGAATAGATTTGATGCATCCAACATTGTCATGGATTGAATTGTGTCCCCCAAAAATATATGTCAACTTGGCTAGGTCATGATTCCCAGTATTGTATAATTGTGTATCATTTTGTAATCTGATGTGATTTCCTTATGTGTTGTGAACTCTATCACTATGATGTAATAAGAGGGATTAGCAGCAGTTATATTGTTGAGGTCTACAAGATTAGGTAGTGTCTTAAGCCAATCTCTCTTGAGATATAAAAGACAGAAGCAAGCAGAGAGACATGGGGACCTCATACTACCAAGAAAGCAGTGCTGGGAGCAGAGCGCATCCTTTGGACCTGGGTTCCTGCACTGAGATGCTCTCAGACCAAGGGAAGACTGAAGACAAGGACCTTCCTCCAGAGCAGATGGAGGGGGGAGGGGACTTCTCCTGGAGCTGATGCCCTGAATTTGGACTTGTAGACTACTAGACTGTGAGAAAATAAATTTCTCTTTGTTAAAGCCATTCACTTGTGGTATTTCTGTTACAACAGCACTAGATGACTAAGACAAACACTAATGCAAACACCAGATGAGTTGTGGGATGATATAAAGAACATCATGCATGAAGAAAGAAAAAGCTCATTAAAAAGACAGGAGAGAAAGAAAAGACCAAAACTGGTGTCAGAAGAGACTCTGAAAATTGCTCTTGAACATAGAGTAGCTAAAGGGAATGGAAGAAATCAAGTAAAAGAGTGGAACAGAAGATTTCAAAGGGCAGCTTGAGAAAACAAAGTATTATAATGAGATAGGAAAAGACCTGGAGTTAGAAAACCAAATGGGAAGAGCACACTCAGCATTTCTCAAGCTGAAAGAAATGAAAAAAATAGAAGCCTCTAGTTGCAATCTTGAAGGATTCTATGGGCAAAATATTGAATGATGCAGAAAGGATCAAAAGAAGAAGGGAGGATTAAACAGTTACTGTACCAAGAAGAATTGGTTGACATTAAACCATTTTATGATGTAGCATATGTTCAAGAACCAATGGTACTGAAGGAAGAAATACAAGCTGCACTGAAGGCATTGACTAAAAACAAGACTTCAGGAATTAAGGGAATACCAATTGAGATGTTTCAACAAAAGGATGCAATGCTGGAAGCACTCACTTGTCTATGCCAAGAAATTTGGAAGACAGCTACCTGGTCAATGATTAGAAGACATCTATATTTGTGCCCATTCCAAAGAAAAGTAATCCTACAGAATGTGGAAATTATCAAACAGTGAAATTTTGCAGAAGATAATTCGAAAACGGTTGTCACAGTACATTGACAGGGAACTGCCAGAAATTCAAGCCAGATTCAGAAGACGTGGAATGAGGGATATCATTGCTGATGTCAGATGGATCCAGGCTGAAAGCAGAGAATACAAGAAAGATGTTTACCTGTGTTTTACTGAATATGCAAAGACATTCAACTATGTATATCGTAACAAATTATGGGTAACATTACAAAGAATGGGAATTCCAGAACGTTTAATTGTACTCATCAGAAACCTGTACATAGACCAAGAGGCAGTCATTCGAACAAGACAAGAGGATACTGCCTGGTTTAAAATCAAGAAATGTGTGTGTCAGCATTGTATCCTTTTACCATATTTATTCAATCTGTATGCTGAGCAAATAATCTGAGAAGGTATACTTTGTGAAGAAAAACACAGCCTCAGGATTGGACGGAGACTCATTAACAACCTCCTATATATACACACACATATATATGTGTGTAATTTTAACTTTCTAATCATATATTTTCTCCCCTATACAAGAGGAAATATTAACATTAGTTGAGAATTACCTCATTTTTCTATTTTTCTTATATTTTTCATAATAAATACTAGAATCCCAGAATATTTTCTAGTACATAATACTTGAAATCAGATAAGTAATCAGATAATTTTTTTTATTTACACACTAGTGTAAAATCTTGATTTTCTAGGAACTCATAATTCTTTAAAAGACAATAAAACTGCAATGAAAAGATGGCAATTTTGGAATTACCCAAGCCTACAATTAAGTTTAGACATCCTGGACTCTCCTTCAAGGTGAATTATCTCCCAGATTAATACAAAGGACCTTGCCTAAACTGGTCTCCTGGTATCTTGCTATTTCCGTAAATTTGATGATTTACAAGATACTTCAAGAGAGTTATTTTTTTTTCTTTCTTTCTTTAATCCAAACAGGGGGTTGTAAAAGTGTTTTTCTGTTTGTTTTTTTAATGGCACCATTTATATCAATTTGTTATGACTCCAAAAAGAGTCATCACATTTACTTTGTAAGATAGACCATTGACATTTTATATTAGAGACAAAATACGACATATTTCTACTCTCAGATATGTCCCTATAATTATCCCTAGTCCTTCATTAGCACTGTTTTGCACACAAATATAGTAGGTTGGTGTTCTATGTTTCTGAGGCTCATTGTTTCACAAATCCATAAACTTGAATCAATTCCAAAAACTTTCAGCATTGAGTTTCATTTATCATGTAAATCACTAGAATACCATCCACATTATCTCAAACAATTTTCTGTATCACTTCTCAAAAGTTAAAGAAAAATACTCAGTAACTATTTGAAAATCAAGGACTTAAATATGTTTGACTTGTTGAAAGCTTTATATCCCATGTATTTCCTCTGAAGTACTTTGTCACTCAAAGCTAGCCTGAGGCTTGGGGGTATTTATCCAGTGGCAGCATGACTATAAACATGTCTTCCTGCCCTTCTTACTACCCCCTATCCCAGTTATTGGTAAGACCCAAGGTTTTCTATGAAATATTCATGTTTAAAATGTCAGCCTGCTCCATCCTGTCAGGTGGATGACAGTCAGCCAGGAAGAAAGTTGTACATGTAAATTAATCAACCTTACTTTATCTGCTCAAGCACATCTTCTGTTTCTTTGGGACTGAAACTATCTATCTAACTATCTGTCTATCTATCTATATGTATATCTATCTATCTATATACACACACATATGTATCTAGACATTTTCCAATGTACTGTGCAATAAATCTAAACCCAGAAGATTTTTGTAGATTTGGCTGTTTTCTTCTCCAATCCAGCAGAACATCTGGCATTATTATCTTCTTCAACACTTTGAAAAGCCATATATGTATAAGAAGAAATGATGCAATTGTCTTTTCTCACAAAAATTCTGAATGAGTTCATTCGGTTACTCAGCATTGCCAAGACATGCAATGAATTTCATTTGATCCCCACTGCCTTTGTTCCTGGTTCTCAAGCCCTGATCTTTGACAAAGCTGTAGTAGAATCATCTTCTAAATTAAAACATTGGGTTGTGGTTGAGGATGCTATTTTGCACATGACTTTTCATTGAACACTCTGACATCTTTACAATCTAGCCCTAATACTATGTTCTGCTGCTCCCCTTTGATCTCTCTACTTTCCAAGCACTCTGAGGTGTTCATGTTCTTTAGTATGCTATCTTGTCCCATTCCTCCATGACTTTAGCCTACACACTTCCTTCTGTGTCTGAAAATTCTTGCTCATCTTTAGAACCCAATTCAAATATTATTTTTCAGGTAGAATCTGTAACCCTATCTTCTATGCAATACCAGGCCTTTGAATGTTTCTAACATTTTTTTTTTTTTAACATCAGGCTATAATTAAGTAATTGCTGATCTGATTCACTCTTGGATTTTGAATTTCTCAAGGAGATGAATCATATCTTTTTTTTTTTTTAATCCCTTCAATTATTGGCTCTTTTTTCTATCAGCATTTATTTCATTTGCAACAATCTACCAGATTCAAACTTTGAAAATACCGTTCAAAAATCATATAGAAATGTAAACGCTTTTCATATGATATAAGATGGCATTTGTACACTTACCTTTTTTATTATGTTTTAATTTAGCGTGCTTTTAAAGAGCTTTCCAAAATTGTAATTTCAGTACTACAAATTATAAATTCATAATTTTAAGCTCCATTTGTTAAAATTTATTAACCAGAAAAATCTCCTTTGTAGCTTTGATATACCTGTCAGTCACTTGTTGGGATAAAGATTTAATTTTCACATGTTATTTAGAAGAGATATGTAGATTTTTTTCAAAGTTCATTTAAACTGTTGTTTTCTATTAGTGAACCTTGATAGGAACCATCAGAGATTAACTTTCATTCCCTTGCCTCCAGGTTGAACTAAAACCATTAATTTTTGTTAGCCTGCAGGAAACTCTATAGCCTGCATCATTTCAGTGATCAATGGGGTGACCCTGTTATTTTCTGCTTTTTTTTTTTGATACCATGTGTTTTCATTAACGGAAGTATGCTGAGTCATGGGATGTGTTTAAATTTTTGGTTGGTAATATGGATTTTGAGAAATATCTTGGATTACATGATTACCACTGAACTTTTTGTATTCTCAGGTATGCTGATTGATGGGCAACGTCTGTTCCAATGAACCTTGGTTGCTGAAAATATGGTGGGGTAACTTCCATTAGGTTACATGGGGAACCTCTGGCTTTCCAGATATCATACACACACACGCACACAAACAAAACTAAGCCCACTAGGGGTCCCTAACTATCACACTAACAAAAACCAAACTCATTGCTGTAGAGTCAATTTTGATTCATAGCAACCCTACAGGACAGAGTAGAACTGCCCTATAGAGTTTCCAAGGAGTGGCTGGTGGATTGGAACTGCTGACTTTCTGGTTAGCAGCCGAACACTTAACCACTGTGCCACCAGCGCTCTAAACCCCACAGGAAACCAGAAATATGCTTACAAGGCTTATCTAGGGGTACAAAAGCCAAAAGAGACAAAATTTTTACCCAATCACACTTCTTGGTTGCACTGATTTACTGGCAAGCTGATACTCCAGGTATTTTGCTTCAACTAACAATTCTTTCACCTTTTGCCATTATGCAAGTATCCACTGAAGGGCTGCAAATACTTTCAGTGGTAAAAGTATACTCCCAAAGAACTCTAGAGCTGTAAAACATGATTGGGATACCGTATGTCTACGGGTCACCAAAGGGTTAAAAATGCTCACTACCAAGACATCTTTATTCCTTTCTAAAGTAAGTCTATTTTCTTTGGTCTTCTCTTCAGAAAAGATGGAAAACAGCAGGTCACCATCTTCTGCATAGAAACCCCTCGTATATTTGAAGATGATCAACATGCCATCTTCCTTTAGGCTAAACAATCTTTGTCCCTTTAGCCTCTGAAATGGCTCCTATATTCCAACTTGTTAAAGATCTTTCTAAGTCTTTTCTGAACACTATCCTGACTTCCTTAAGTTGTGGAATCCACAATGCTTTTCTAGGTGAAGATTCAGTATTTTTGTTTGATTGCTTACACAAACCAGCACTTTTCTACAGGCAATATATCTGAACTTTCGGATAAGGTATTTTCCAGAACATTTCCCACCAGAAACACTTCAATGTGCTACAAAGATGATTAATATAATGAATTAAGAATGTGAAAGAGAATATCGTATGCATACTTTTATAATAACTAGGGAGTATAAACTTAATCAATCTCAATTAGGGGAATTTCTTAAATGGATCACTATGACTTAACTCCAGCAACCCAAAACACTAGGTTCTCTAGACCTGGCTCCACTATGGTTAAATGCTATAATCAACTTGAATTTGAAGATCCATAGAAACTTAGTACAATACAGATAATGAAAAAATATTATGAACTGACCATGAACAGGTTGCTATTTTATTAATGATGAAGGGTTAATATGGATCCAAACACATTAATGCCATTTTCTCATCAGTTGTTCCAGGTGACACGCATTAGCAAATGGGTAGCTGTGGTTTCAATGTAATCTTTAGCCAAGGAAAGATTGCAACTGTACACATGGAAATGAACACGGCCTTCACTTACCATAAGGATCCCAACTATTAAAAATTCCCCTTAGGTTCCAAAAGAGTAACACTTTTACTTTTAATGTTTTCCTTTTTGTAATCTTTATACCAATTTTCCACACTAGTAATAGGCTGAAAAACTTCAGAAGCAAATAAATGGTGGCAACACATCCTAGTGCACCACGTTGAAGAGGTGATGGAATAACATTGATGTTTTAGAAATTGGATTTCTCCCAAGGGGGATGTTATTTGGATTACTTCTATTCCCCCTTTAATCTTGACAGAAAATAGGTTTCTTTCTTTATTGTTAATGGCATACTTAAAATTGTGTGGATAATATACAGACTCCCACTTCCCACTGGGCACACCCACCCAAAGAACAGTGAAGTTAACACATAAAAGCCAAAGTCGTGTAGCTAAGGGAGGAAATGTAGATTTATAGTGCAATTTAGATTCATATCTGTTGGATTGTATCTGTTGGAGTTGTTCTTTGGTTTTTATTGTTAGAATATATTTTCTTGCTTATTGTCTCTATTAGAATTTCATTAGCTGGGCTGCTACTACAAGCTAAGCCTGGGGCTTTGTTCTTTTGTTCTGCTAGGAAGGACATGTTTGCCATGAACGTATCAATTAGGAAACGGGGTGGAGGAGGGATAAAGGAGCATTTTCCAGACTTCTTTGAAATGCCTTATCTAGGAGCCTTGGTGGCACAAATGGTTAAGTGCTTGGCTACTAACCAAAAGGTTGGTGGTTCAAGTCCATCCAGCAGCTCCAAGGAGAAAGACCTGGAGATCTGCTTCCATAAAGATTACAGCCAAGAAAACCCTATGCAGCAGTTCTACTCTGTCACACATGGTCCTGTGGCTTAGAATTGACTCAACTGCACATAACAACAAAAACAACTATATGTATACATAAACTGAGGAGAAATAGTGTCACATTCATCATCAAAAAGAACATTTCAAGATCTATCCTGAAGTACAACACTATCAGTGATAGGATAAAATCCACAGGCATACAAGGAAGACCAGTTAATATAACTATTATTTAAATTTACACACCAATCACTAAGGCCAAAAATGAAGAAATTGAAGATTTTTACCAACTTCTGCAGTATAAAATTGATCAAACACGCAATTAAGATGTATTGATAATTACTGATGTTTGGAATGCGAAACTTGGAAACAAAGAAGAAGGATCCAGAGTTGGAAAATATGGAATTGATGATAGAAACAACAACGGAGATCCCATGATAGAATTGTGTAAGACCAACAACTTATTTATTGCAAATACATTTTTTCAGCAACGTTAATGGTGACTATACAAGTGGACCTTACCAGATGAAATACACAGGAATCAAACTGACTATATCTGTGGAAAGAGATGACAGAGAAGCTCAATATCATCATTCAGAACAAGACCACCAGCCGACTGCAAAACAGATATCAATTGCTCATATATAAGTTCAAGTTGAAGCTGAAGAAAATTAAAACAAGTCCATGAGAGCCAAAGCACCACCTTGAGTATATCCCAACTGAATTTAGAGACCATAGCAATAATAGATCTGATACATTGAACACTAATGACTGAAGACCAGATCAGTTGTGGGATGACATTAAGGACATCAAACATGAAGACAGCAAAATGTCATTAAGAAGACAGGAAAGAAAGAGAAGCTCAAAATGGATGTCAGAAGAGATGCTAATATTTGCTCTTGAACATAGAGTAGCTACAGCAAAAGGAAGGATGAAGTAAAAGAGCTGAACCAAAGATTTCAAAGGGTGACCCCAGAAGACAAAGTAAAGCATTATAATGAAATGTGCAAAGATTTGGAGTTAGAAAACCAAAAGGGAAGAACACACTCAACATTTCTTAAGCTGAAAGAACTGAAGAAGAAATTAGAGACTCTAGTTGCAATATTGAAGTATTGTATGGGGAAAATATTGAATGACTCAGAAAGCATGAAAAGTAGATGGAAGGAATACACAGAGTCACTGTACCAAAAAGAATTGGTCCACATTCAACCATTTCAGAGAGGTAGCATATTATCAAGAACCGATAGTATGGAAGGAAAAAGTCGGAGCTGTCCCAAAAGCACTGGTGATAAAACAAGGCTCCAGAAATTAACAGAATGAATACCAACCAACATTTTTCACCAAAAGCATATTTCAAGCAATGCTGGAAGTTCTCACTCATCTATGTCAAGAAATTTGGAAGACAGCTACCTGCCCAACTGGCTGGAAGAGATTCATATTTATGGCTGTTCCAAAGAAAAGTTATAGAACAGAATGCAGAAATTATCAAACAATATCATTAATATCACAGTCAAGTAAAATTTTACTGAAGAAAATTAAAAAAATGGTTGCAGCAGTACATCAACAGGGAACTGCCAGAAATTCAAGCTGGATTCAGAAGAGGACATGGAATGAGGGATATCATTGCTGATATCAGATGGATCTTGGCTGAAAGCAGAGAATACAATAAGGATGTTTACTTGTGTTTTATTGGCTATGCAAAGGCATTTGGCTGTGTGGACTATAACAAATTATGGATAATGTTGAGAAGAATGAGAATTCCAGAACACTTAATTATTCTCATGCGGAACCTGTACATAGACCAAGAGGCAGCCACTTGAAGAGAACAGGGGTATACTGCATGGTTTAAAATCAGGGAAGGTGTGTCTCAGGATTGTATCCTTTCTCCATATTTATTCAATCTGTATGCTGAGCAAATAATCAGAGAAGCTGGACTGTATGAAGAAGAAAGGCCCATAAGGATTGGAGGAAGACTCATTAACAACCTGTGATGTGCAGATGACACAACCTTGCTTACTGCAAGTGAAGAGGACTTGAAGCACTTACTGATGAAGATCAAAGGTTGCAGCCTTTAGTGTGGATTACACTTCAACATAAAGAAAACAAAAATCCTCACAACTGGACCAATAAGCAATATCATGATGAATGGAGAAACGATTGAAGTTGTCAAGGATTTCATTTTACTTGGAACCACAATCAACACCCATGGAAGTAGCAGTCATGAAATCAAAGGGCACGTTGCATTGGGCAAATCTGCTGCAAAAGACCTCTTTAAAGTGTTAAAAAGCAAAAATGTCACGTTGAGGACTAAGGTGTGTCTGACCCAAGACACGGTGTTTTCAGTTGCAACGAATAAAGACTACTAAAGAATTGACACCTTTGAATTGTGGTGTTGGTGAAGAATATTGAATATACCATGGACTGCCAAGAGAATGAACAAATCTGTCTTGGAAGCACTACAGCCAGAATGCACCTTAGAGGGGAGGATGTCGAGACTTCATTTTTTGTACTTTGGACATGTTATCAGGAAGACCCAGACCCTGGAGAAGGACATCATGCGTGGTAAAGTGGAGGATGAGCAAAAAATAGGAAGACCTTCAACAAGATGGATTGACACAGTGGCTGCAACAATGGGCTCAAACATAGATAGCAGTGATTGTGAGGATGGCACAGGACCAAGCAGTGTTTCGTTCTGTTGTGTATAGCATCACTATGAGTTGGAACCAAATAGACCACACTTAACAACAACATCACGCATATATATGTGAATGATTTTGGTGGGTGGCTGGTTAAGTAAACCAGTAATCTATAGGGCAGGAAGTCATAAAAAGAAGATTATGGGTAGGCTGGAACTCCTAAGGCACTGGACAAAGCTGTTGTCACAGGCAGTCAAGAAAGGAAGATCTTGTAAAGAAAAATAAAAAAAAAAAATTTGTAATCCACATACTATTTGGAAGGTGGCTCTGGGACTGTCTGTTTTCTTCTAAAGGGCTTCACTGATTAAGTCAGGCCTGCCAAAAAAAATCTTCCTTACTTAAAGTCAATTGATTAAGAACTTTCATTACATCTGTAAAATCCCTTCAGAGCAGCACCTAGATCAGTGTTTTATTGGAAAACTAGAAAATGATATATATGTGCTGCAAAATGGCTGCTGTACACCATTCCATCCTTATAGTTTAGTCTCCAAATTTGGCACACCAAAAAAGCCATCACAGATAAATTTATATTTTTCTGGCTTTTTTCACTGGAAATTTCTCTCATTTGGGATATAGCAGGGGTTTCTCTGGCCACTGAACTGGTAAAGACAGAATTCAGAGGTTGTGATCCTGACCTCTTCTGGGAAAGGCTGTTGATCAAATAGTACTCTCAAAAAACAAACAACGACAACAAAATGCATAAAATTTAAGAGCTGGAAATCTTAGACATCATTATGCCTGAGACCAGCTAGGGACAGAAAAGGCCTTAAATGACAAGTTATGTCGGTTAAAAATTTTTCTAGAAGAAGAACGGTGCGAATGTTGTTTGCTTACTTCCTCCTAATCTGTCCGCTTGTAAACTTTCAGATCAGCCAATTAGAACTAGAATCCAGGTCGACCGGCAGATGGCCTCATCCCGTAAGTGTTGCCTAGGAACGAAAATCACCGGACATACGTCATCAAGCGTGATCGAGCCCATTTCCAAAGACAGAAGTTAGTCAGCCAGTTCTGTGCCTGGATTCTACCCCGACCCTTTTTTGAATACATATGAAGTTAATGGATATATATGTCTTTCCCTTTCCCGCATGGTATAAAACTGCATTCCCAGCCCTTTGTTAGGAGACGGAGTGCTTTCAGGGAGAATTCCCCCTCCACTCCTTACTCACCGTGCGTAATAAACTATACCTTGCTTTATATTCGCTTGACTCTTCGTTATTCTTAAAAAGAGTACAAGCGGCGAACCCATTGCGTTCAGTAACATGCCTACTTCCTCATACATCAATGAGGTTAAGTGATTTTCCTGTTGTCGCAGTGCTAGTTTATAGTAGATACATAACTAATACACATAGTAACTGGGATTTAAAGACACAACTCTTGCAATATTTACATGTGGATATCAAGGGCAAGCAGGGGTTAAATAACTTTCCCCAAGATATTGTTAGTAAAGAGATGAGCTGGAAGTTAACTCAGGCAGCCTGATTTCAGAAACTATGTTTTTAAGCTCTGTACTCTATTATCTAGATTTTAGAATATAGATCTTATGACTGCTGCTAACGTAATATTTTTCCAGAAGTTTTTTTTTTTTTAAACCACGGGGAAATCACCCAAATTATATATACCATGATGACTGTTAGGAAATTCAATAATATAATGCTTTCTTTCTTTAGTTCAATCTCTCCCCTAGTTGAACTTCATTCTTTCTGACCAAAGATATCTCAAATGTATTTCTATGTTTTATTTGTGTGCACTTATTACCCTCCATTTTTCTCTATTCTTTTATGTGACCTTGACAGACGAGATTTATTGTAGAGATTTTTCAGATACCTCAGGGTCCTCTCCATACCTCACTAGTCTTCTCAATTATAAAACCTAGTAGAGGTTCAACCATATAATAGCCAATCTTTGTAAATATCTGAAGTCTAGAATCTTAGTTGAATATTCTTTCCCAAAAAACTTTTAGAAATGGCACATACAAAAGATTGACCACAAGTCAGTATCAATCTGGAAAATTGTTTCCTAGGGCAACATGGAATCAAAAAACTGGTATTACTTACAGGCTTTGAGTTTGTTCTATAAATGTGACTCTATCAGATTTTACTAGTTGTGAGTTTTCATCAAAAGCTCCAACATTTAATTTTGATTTTTTTATTTCCATATGAAAAATTAAACACTAAAAAAAATAAAACAGTCTGGTATCCTGAACTTCCCAAGTCCAGCACTGCTGCTCTGTGCAGGAGTGGCTGCCCCACCGCTGAGACGGCGGTGTTCTACTTCACCAGCAGCAGCGCTAATTCATCTGCTTACACTATTTACATGGGAAAGGATAAATATGAAAATGAAAATCTAATAAAATATGGTTGCCTGAAGATATTTGGTTTCATGTGGACAAACTCTCTTCAGCTCATGTATACCTTTGATTACGTAAGGGGAAGAAGATAGAAGACATTCCAAAGGAAGTGCTTATGGACTGTGCACATCTTGTGAAGGCCAATAGCATTCAAGGCTGCAAGGTAAACAACCTCAATGTGCTATATACACCGTGGTCTAACCTGAAGAAAACAGCTTTTATGGATGTGGGACAGATAGGCTTTCACAGGCAAAAGGATGTAAACATTGTGACAGTGGAGAAAAATGTGAATGAGATATTGAACTAATAGAAAAGACCAAAATGGAGTGGTTCCCAGACCTAGCAGCAGAGAAAGAATGCAGAGATCATGAAGAAAGGAATGAAAAAAAAAAAAATCCAAATTCAGGAAACGAAAGGAAAGAGAAGAAATGAAGTAGAAAAGGGAAACGGATGAACTTAGGAGCTATTCATCACTAATGAAAGCTGAGAATATGTCTTCAAATCAGGACGGCAATGATTCAGATGAATTTATGTGAATGGAGAAAAGGACCTTTGAAAGATGTGAATTTAGGGACAGTTTCAGATGTTTTGATTTCAGCTATGTTCTGAGTTATAAAAATCAAGCAACCAAAGTTCTACCTTCATTCTACACAAATACCATTGATAGTATTAATAGTTCTCTTTTTTGCTGACAGAAAAGGATCATATATATATATAAAATACAGTTGAACTTGACGACAGCATATAACTTTAGGAAAGTGTAAATATTTTTGTCAGAACATGTCTTGGTATCTCCTGAAAGTTGGCTGCCCTTGTTTTTTAGATAAAATTTAGAAAGAACCAACTCTGAAAAATTTCTTTTACTCAATCTGTCCCTGAAAGATGATGTCCTGAAAAGCTTTTCATATTCTTAAAATATCTTCCCCTCTGTTAAGAAGAATGTGTGGCAATATATGTGAATATTCCCCTACCCTTGATTTCCTGATTAGAAAAAAATAGCACATAAGCTTATGGGTTTTGAAGATGATAGTGATACCTTTGGAAGACTGCTGGCTTCAATACTTATGTTGCATTTTGTCATCTGAGCCTTTTAGTACAGTGACCCGCAGACTCTCAGGTTGTCCTAGTTTCTATAGCCTTGCTTTAGTGACAGCCTCCATCTTAGAACCATCATACGAAATAGTTTGTGTTAATCAAGGTTGGATTGAATTGTGTCCCCCAAAAATGTAAGTCAACTTAGATAGGCCACTATCCCAGTATTGCGTGATTGTCCACCATTTTGTCATCTAATGTGATTTTCCTATGTGTTGTAAATCCTACCTCTATAATGTTGATGAGGCAGACTAGAGGCAGTCATGTTAATGAGGCAAAACTCAATCTACAAGATTAGGTTGTATCTTGAGTTAATCTCTTTTGAGACGGAAAAGAGAGAAGCCAGCAGAGAGACAGGGAGACCTCATACCACCAAGCAAGCAGTGCCAGGAACAGAGTGTGTCCTTTGGACCTGGGGTTCCTGCGCTGAGAAGCTCCTTGACAAGGGGAAGATTGATGACAAGGATCTTCCCCCAAACTGACAGAGAGACAAACCTTCCACCAGAGCTGACACCGTGAATTTGGACTTTTGGCCCCCTAAACTGTGAGAGAGAAATTTCTCTTTGTTAAAGCCATCCGCTTGTGGTATTTCGGTTATAGTAGCACTAGATAACTAAGATAGGCCTTGTGTAAATTTTTACCTAAGCACCAAGTAACCCAAACCATATATTATAACTTCCAGGCTCTGGAGTAATTTTTCAGCACTAGAGTGAGAAATAGAAAAGCGTTCTCTGTAAATCATTTTGGAGATATAGGTTACCTGATTTTTGTCTTGGGAAACAGAATGAAGCAAAACTCCACATTGCAGTTATGATTATTATTATTTTTTTTAGAAATAATCAAGTATTTCACTAGCCAGCCAAGTAATTTGTTTATTTACTGCGAAATAAGATTTCTTTTGAGTTGTAATCTGAGAGTTCAGATTTCTCAGTTGCAGATTTAGTGATTTAAGATGTATTATTACTACTCATTTGAACGGCAGTCCAATGTGATTCTGAATAGAAGATATATTTTTATTGTAGCATATAAGGCAAGCCCTGTAGAAAGGGAGAAAACAAAATACTGAAAGGGAAAGAGAACAAAGCCTGGGGGACAGGAGGGGTATGAATTCACATTTTAACCACACCAAAACTCCACATGCAACATTGTTATTCTTATCAGGTATTCAAATTCAGCAAAAATGATCTCCGATGAGAGATATTCTAACAGTAACAGCACTTTGGAACTGTGAATAAAACTAAAAGACTTTAGTATTTCAAAATAAATAAATAAATAAAATAAAACAAAAAATCAGATGTAATCAAGCACTTTAGAATAAGGTTGACACAAATATAGGAAGAAAATAACTTTTTTTTTAACAGCCTATTGAGACATAATTTACATTCCATAAAATTCATATATTTAAAATGTACAATTCATTGGTTTTTAGTATATTTACTGCGTTAGACTCTTTTGAGTCATTTCTACTTTCCGGTTTTTAATTTTGTTATAACAGCTTTATCAAGATAAAATTCACATATCATAAAATTTGTCCGTTTTGTGGATATAATTGAGTGATTTTTAGTATATTCACAGAGTTGTGTAACCATCACCATAATCTAATTTTAAAACATTTTCATTGTCCCTAAAAGAAACTCCCTACCCATTAGCAGTCATCCCCCATCTGCTAACCACTCCCAAGCCCTGTTGTTGTTGTTAGGTGCCATCGAGTAGGTTCTGACTCATAGCGACCACCTATACGACAGAAAGAAATACTGCCCATTCCTGCACCATCCTCACAATCATTGCTATGTTTGAGCTCATCGTTGCAGCCACTATGTCAATCCACCTTATTGAGGGTCTTCTTCTTTTTCGCTGACCCTCTATTTTACCAAGCAAGATGTCCTTCTCTAGCGACTGGTCCCTCCTGATAGCATGACCAAAGTGCAAGAGACGAAGTCTTGCCATTCTCACTTCTAAGGAGCGTTCTGGCTGTACTTCTTCCAAGATAGATTTGTTCATTCTTCTGGCAGTCCGTGGTATATTCAACACTCTTCACCAACACCCGGAGCCCTAGGGAACCAATCTACTTATGTCTATAAGGATTTCCCTATTGTTGTTGTTGTTTTAAGTTGCCATCCATTCGATTCCAACTCGTGGTGACCCAATGTGTGCAGAGTAGAGCTACTCCTTAGGGTTTTCAAGGCTGTGACCTTTCAGAAGCAAATCAACAGGCCTGCCTTCTGAGGCATCTCTGGGTGGGTTTGAACTGTCAATTTTTTGGCTAGTAGTAGAGCACTTAACCATTTGTGCCACACCAGAAGCTGACCATGTATATAAATTATAATGGACATATTATATGAGTGGAATCATATAATATGTGACCTTTTTTCACTTAGCATACTGTTTTTGAGGTTCATCCATGTTGTAGCATGTCTGAGTACTTTCTTAAATTTCATTGCTAAATAATATTTTATTGTATGATATACCACATGTTGTTTATCCATTCATCAGTTAATGGGCATTTGAGTTGTTTCCATTTTTGGGCTATTATAAATAATGCTGCTGTAAACATTCTTCTATGAGTTTTTGTGTGTATACATCCTTTCATTTATTTTCAGAGGAATTATTGCCCGCATGCTAACTCTATGCTTATTTTCAGAAGCTGCCAACCCGTTTCTTTGGAGAAATGTCTGTTCAAAACCTTGCCTATTTTTAAATTGAGTTTTTTCTCTTTTTATTGAGTCATAAGAGTTCTTCATATATTTTGTATACAAGCCCTTTACATGACTTGCAAATATATTCTCACTTTCTGTGGATAGTCTTTTTTACTTTACTAATGATATTGTTTGAAGCACAAGGAATATACTCTTTTTTTTTTAATATATTT
>NW_004443983.1:3927311-3961765 GCF_000243295.1 Trichechus manatus latirostris | reverse complement strand
CTCATGTTTGTCAGCTTTTTGCCTCAGTTCTTGGAAAATTCCTAGTATTAGAGATTTGAATTCCCTGTCAGGTACTTCTAGTGTATTTTCTTCCACAGGAGAGTCATCTCGTGTTTTAGTTTGGACGCCTACTGGAACCATCCTGTCCTGTTTTTGTAAATGTTTTGATATTGTCTGCTGTTTTCAGGGGATTCAGTAGTTATTTCTCTTGTTTATTGATTGTAGATTTGTTTCTTTCATCCCTTTTTTTAAAAAAAATTTGACTATGTCTGAGCAGGCGGACTGCGTGCTCTTTGTTGTTTGCTCGTCTGTGCGCTCAATACTTTTCGCCTCCTTCTCCAACTGACAGGGTCACTCACTCAGATATGGTACAGCAGAGCAGGTCTAGCTGAAGAGGAGCCACTGGGACGGGTTGTTTGTGGCACTCACTACAGCCACCAGGGCGGGTCG
Source organism: Trichechus manatus latirostris (assembly GCF_000243295.1). NCBI lineage: Eukaryota > Metazoa > Chordata > Mammalia > Sirenia > Trichechidae > Trichechus > Trichechus manatus. The sequence continues at coordinate 3,961,315 of NW_004443983.1, read as the reverse complement.
GTAATCAGTGCAGGGCAGGTTTCACTAGGCCGTGCCTGCCCTGCTTGGTGGTGTGATGTCAAGCGCACTGTGCAGGTAGGCAGGGTGCAGCGGAGAGATGGTTATGTGCAGAGCGGCTGTTTTGTCTCCCGCTGGACCCTCCGTGAGGCTGCTTTCTCATACCCTCATTTGTTGGTCTCCGATAGGAGTCCAAGATGGTCGATCCTCGCTGCGTTAGCTGGTAGGGACCTCTGCATGAATCTCTCCTTGCTCTCCATTCTCTGTCAGTTTTCTCACTCCATTTGGTGCTTGGCTGAGTTCTTTATCTCTTCGTTTGATGTTTTAGGGTTTCAGGATTGTTGTAGTATTCTCTGTTTGGCTTATTTTTTTGGATCTTTGCTGTGGAGGGACGGCATGGTGCTTCTGCCTAGAGCACCATTTTGCTGGAACTCCAGGAATATACTTTTGCTCAACTATTTCTCAATTTCTTCAGTATTTGGAATGGCTTTTAAAATTAACTGATTAATTGGAGGTTGTGCCAATTCCAGGGTCATCTAATATTTAAGTCAGATGCAGATAGAGCACACGGTGCATAATGAAGCTACCTTGGGCAAGGATCATTGAAACGACTGTCTTGGTATTGTATAATATTAGGATTGAGTGCTTATATTTATTTTTAAGTATTAAGATTTATTTTTCTTTTAGGTAAATACTCTCAAATAGTGTATATAAGGATGCTTAAGGTGCACCATTTGAATATTATCACAACCTTAGTTAATAGATGTAATAAGATTCTGCCTACTGAATCTTTCTGTTTTTCTAATGAATTTGGCTAGCCAATTCCCTAGCGAACTAGGACAATTTTCTGTAATTAGTACATAAACACTTATAAAAGGCAACAGTTGACACAGTTTAGCTTTTGAATTTTGCATATATGTTACCTCATTAATTATGTCAAGCATTTCCCTTGCAAACGAATTTTTTCATACTAGTGCATTCAGAATCAATAAGTCTCAGGGGATTTTCTATACCTATTAAACTGGAGATGACAAAATCCTGTCAAAATAAAATACAAGCATATGCCCAATGTCAATGTTTGTCTACATTTTATATAAGTTTCTAGAAAATAAAGTCCCATCACAAAACTACCATAAATAATAGTGGTGCAATCTACTATATTATGCCACTGCAGTTGACTTACTCATTCAATTATTTTAAAACACACACAACTTTAAAGTCATGTATTTAGAGTCAATCATCTTAATCTATAATTACTTAAAGACCATTACTTTGTTTGTACTCTTTGTGTCAGGATAATGAAGGTTTTATATTCTTTACAAATCTCATACAATCTTCAAACTTTATAAAAAGCACTTTAACAGTTGGTTAATGAGCATTTATTTGAGGATTTACTTTTAAAAATGAATAAATATCATGGGTTTTTCATTCTTCTCTATGTCTAGAGAATTGCTACTGGGTTGTTTTATAATTTTTGTGGTACTTTATGGAGGTGATGGAGCATTAGGCCATTTTTCTACTTGGAGAAACCAAGGCAGCAAAATAATATTTAAGTGATCCAGTTACATAAAATTACTAATTAGTCCCTTGAATGACTTTATCCTTTTCCATTTAACTAGATTGTCTCCCATATAATAATTCATGTGAAATAGATTATAAATTGTGCTTTTAAAATACTGAGATATGCTCATCATGATTTGCTATCCTTCTAGCAACAACATCAAAGTGGTTAATGCATTGTAAAGAACTGCAAAATGATAAAAACTGTGGAAAATGTAAGTTGTCATAAGGTCATAGTAGATGCACTTTATGTAAAGTTAGGGATGCGATTAACAAAAGCCTTGTGACAAACAAGAGTGCTAAAGAAATAGATTTTAGCCGTATATAAAGCTCTTCTGCTACTTAATAGAAAGCCTGCTTATTTACATGGAGCTTCTAATTTAACATAATGTGATTTGAATCCTGGTTCATGGAGTGTGTTGTGCATCTCTCTTTTATTGTCCAGGGCCAAGCATCTGGTGGGACAAGTCAGCTGTGGAAGACTGAAATTCTCTCCTTCACTTCAGCTGCAGCTGCCAATACCCTGCCCCCAAGCCCGTATTCACCAGAACAATGATTACCTTGAACACTTTCTAAATCATGGAAACCTCATTTGCACATAAATTCAGTCTAAGTACATGAATGATAATTGCTCATCTTTAGGGTAAAATTACAGAAACATACACTAAAGCCACATACTTGGATATATTTATGGCAGCTTTGCAAAGAGTTGTCAAAAATCATTACATCAGGCTAATTAATTGTTCAAATATTCACAAAGAGGTCTGTCCACAATAACCAATGTCAACATTTTCCTCCTCTCCTCATCGCTTATCGTTCTATATCTCAAACCAAACTGCCTTGCCCGGCCAAATGCACTGAGCATAGCTTTAATAGTCAACATTTATTGAGCATTTGCCATACACAAGACCTTAAACTGAGAGCTTTGAATGAAGGAAGAATATTCTGTATAGTCATCGGGTGGTAGTCATAGCACAATGATTAAAAGGAGCATGATCTTTTTATTCTGATATACTCAACTTCATATATTGACTAAGTCTCATTCTAGACTTGATTTAAACTTTCCAAGCTTCAGTTTCTCCATCTTTGAAGTGAGCATGGTGATCATAATTTACAGATATCAGTGGACTTGTCCAAAAACAGAGCCAGCAACCTCTAAATCCAACAACTTTCAACCCCAGAGCTGAAGTTTATGTGCTTTACCAATATGTTTTACTGTTGCAGTTATTCTCTTGTAGTTTTTCAACTTTTCCTAATGGTGTTGAGAAACTTTTTTACAATGTTGAGAAAGACTGTTATAGTCATACCCTATCAAGGATAGGAAACACATTTTCTTGTATTTCTGGACAATTTTAATTACATACCATGCATTTGAAGTTTTGAAAATTATTCTACTTGTTTCCCACAGCTTGTCCACTACTATCTTTCCCATGGCTTTCCTTACCCAGAATTTAGTGCATTGTGCCTTGTTGTGTGGGGGTGTCAGCGCAGTTAGTGGTGATGTATACGTGGGGAAGAAGTTGGGAAAATGAACACGTCAGTGAGTCTGAAGAAACAAACAAACAAAAAAAAACTTGATTCCTTTTTCTTTTTAACTTCAAATCTTTTATAGATGTATTTTAAACATAGAGACAATATGTTTCTGAATATTGACGATTGTCTCTTACAAACTGTAGCCTTTTGTCTCTACTTGTTTTTTTAACGCTAGCACAGAATACAGCAAGTAGAGGTTAAGGAGGTGAGGGGAAGGGAGAAGGTGAAGAGTGATTTTTCATGGCATTAAAATTTAAATAATAGCAATAAACAGTTAAATAAGTGAACATAAATCCATAGACCTATAGAATAAACTTGGCTTTTGTTTTGTCTTATGAAGAACTTGGAGTGAACTCTTGAGCACTCATCATTATATGTACTTCATCCAAAACTATCTGATGGGCTGGATTAGAAGAAGCACAATAAGACTTATAAAATGTTATTTTAACTCTCTTTATTGGCACTTTGTGCACAGACAAAAAAATGTGACTTTCCCTTGCCCCTGCACTGTCCATGATAACCTGGAGATGCTAAAGAAACAGAGCTTTGGATTTTATTGGATTAACACTTATTTTTTATCCAGTGGCGTGTAGGTCAAAGGCACTCTATAAGCTGAATTTGTAGCTTTAGGAAGCTGTGTTCTCAACCAGGAAACAGGAAAGAGTATTAATAAAAAGTGAAACGGTTCTGCTAAAAGCAGAACAACCTTGGAAAATGTTTTTGAAGATCATTCACCATATACACAATTATTTTGTAGTTGCAGTTCATGCCAAGATTTTAAAGAAAACTCTTAGTAAACTGCATTATTCAAGTGTATACTATGTATTCAGTGTAATCCCAGTCACTCAGTGGGGCAAGACAAAAGTGACATAAAGAGAGAATTTTTAAAAAACCTAATTGTTCTGTAGTGTACAAAGTGAGATTTCATTGCAAATACTTATTTCCATTATGAGGTCTACAGAGGCATAATATGGTTAAAATGAGAATAGTTTCTGAACTGTGGAGATTTTTATGGATATTTAAAAATAAGTCTCTAAAGTGATGGATGACTGGCACTATTATTCTTTGTTTTCATTTTTTTCATGTATTTTACCAGTTCAGGAAAGATCTAATTTAATATAAATTCCCATCACTATGTGTAACTTCCTCTCCATTTTCATACTAGTAACCTGAGAACCTACTTCAAATGTAGTTAAGCCAGTTAAAGGTGCTGAAGACGCAGCTTTGTCATTTTTAAAAGGGACTTATTCCTTAAAGAAGGCACAAGGTTGGTAGACTTAAAACAAAGACTATGATATTCTGTTCCATGGAAAAATAAAACCAACCCAAAGAGATTTTTTCTTTCCCTCAGTTGCCAAACCTGTCAACCACTTCCTTGCCCCGAGGTTTCTATTTGAGGTCATGAGTGTACATCCCATAATAGTTGTCAATTCAGAAAAACTACCACCCTTTTATTTAAAAAAGAATAATAACAGAGTGAATGGTAAGTGAAACCACTTACCACATTAAATCGATTGTTGTTTTGTTGAATTAACTAGTTAAACTAAAATGCTTGGTGAAGAGTCTCTTTTTTTATTGCAACTCTAATCATAGATTTGCATCAGTTTACCAACAAAAGAGTGCTATTGTGCAGGACTAGGAAGTAAAATAAGAATATGTCTTCAGAGTAATGTAAAATATATTTTCAAAAATAAGCCTGTGGAGGAACGAGGCAATGCCTTTTGAGTCTCACCAACAATTCCAGTCTTTGTATTTTGAACTTCACTAGGTCTTGTCACATGGAGCTAACTCAGTACTTTCAAAGCTGGTTCTCCAAAGTGAAAGTGCTTACATCATCTGCAAGATTTCTTACTTCTCACCCAGACTACCATTCCTTCAGAGGAATTGTGTCCCCCAATAATATGTGTCAAGTTGGCTAATCCATGATTCCCAGTATTGTGTGATTGTCCACCATTTTGTCATCTGATATGATTTTCCTATGTGTTGTAAATCCTACTTCTGCGATGTTAATGATGCAGGATTAGAGGCAAGTATGTTAATGAGGCAGGACTCACTCTACAAGATTAAGTTGTGTCTTAAGTCAATCTCTCTTGAAATATAAAAGAGAGACAGGGAGACCTCATACCACCAAGAAACAAGAACCAGGAGAATAGCACACCCTTTGGACACAGTTCCCTGTGCTGAGAAGCTGCTCAACTGGGGAAAATTGATGACAAGGACCTTCCCCCAGAACCGATAGAGACAGAAAGCCTTCCCCTGGAGCTGGCACCCTGAATTTGGACTTCTAGCCTCCTAGACTGTGAGAGTAATAAATTTCTCTTTGTTAAAGCCATCCACTGGTGGTATTTCAGTTAAACAGGCCTTAGATAACTAAGACACCACTCATACTCACTATTGTACTGGAAGTCCTAATCAGAGCAATAAGATAAGAAAGAGAAGTAAAGCGTATCCAGATTGGAAAGGCAGAAGTAAAAGTATCCTTATATGCTGGTAACAGAAAATTCTAGAGACTCCACAAGGAAGTTACTGGAACTAATAGAAGGATTCAGCAAAGTTGCAGGGTGCAAGACCAACTCACAAAAATCATTTTGGTTCCTCTACACTAAAAAGGAGAACTCCAAAAAGGAAATCAAGAAAACAATATGGCTTACAATAGCCACCAAAAGGATAAAATACTTAGGAATAAACCTAACCAGAGACGTAAAAGACTTATACAAGGAAAACTGTAAAACACTACTACAACAAACCAAAAGAGACCTATATATGGAAAAACATTCCATGCTTATGGTTAGGAAGACTTCACGTTGTGAAAATGTCAATACTACCCAAAGCAATCTGTAGATATAATGCAATCCCGATCCAAATCCCGACAACATTCTTTAACGAAATGGACAAACTAATCTCCCACCTTATATGGATAGGAAAGAGCCCCAAATAGCAAAAGCAATGCAGAAGAAGAACAAAATATGAGGCCTCCACTTCCCAATCTCAAAACTTACTATATAGCCACAGTAATCAAAACATCTTGGTACTGATTCAATGACAGACACATAGACTAATGGAATAGAATTGAGAACCCAGAAGTAAATCCATTCATCTGTAGGAAGCTGATCTTCAACAAAGGATCAGAGTGCATTCAATGGTGGAGAAAGAGTCTCGTTAACAAATGGTGTTGGCAAAACTGGAAATCTGTTTCCAGAAAAGTGAAACAGGATACATACCTCACACCATGTGCAAAAACTAACTCAGAATGGATCAAAGACCAAAATGTTGAATCTAAAATTATGAAGTTCCTGTAAGATAACATAGGGACAAAACTAGGGAACCTAATTTTCAGTATAAATATACTTTCAAACACAACTAAAAATGCACAAACAACAGAAGATAAATTAGATGACCAGAACCTCCTAAAATTTAAATACTTATGCTTATCAAAAAACTTTATTAAAAAAGTAAAAAGAGAATCTACAGATTGGGAAAAATCTTTGGCAATGACATATCTGACAAGGGTCATATCTCTAAAATATATAGAAAACTTCAACAACTCAACAAAAAAATGCCAAACAGTCCAATCAAAAAATGAGCAAAGGACATTAACAGACACTTCACCAAAGCGGACATTCACGCAGGCAACAAATAAATGAAAAGGTTTTCGTGATCATTAGCCATTAGAGAGAGGCAAATAAAAACTAGAATGAGATACCCTCTCACACCTGCAAAAATGGCAATGATAAAAAAAATAGAAAACAGCAAATGCTGGCAAGATTGTCAGGAGATTGTGACTCTTATGCACTGCTGGTGAGATTGTAAAATGGTACAAACACTATGGAAAATGATATGGTTCTTCCTCAAAAAGCTAGAAATAGAAGTACTTTGTGTTTTCATTGTCATTAGGTGCTCTCGACTCAGTTCCAACTCATAGTGACCCTATGTAAAACAGAATAAATCACTGCTGAGCCCTGAGCGTTCCTCACAATCATTGTTATGTTTGAGCCCATTGTTGCAGCCACTGTGTCAATTCATCTTGTTGAGGGTCTTCCTCTTTTTCACTGATCCTCTACTTTACAAAACATGATGTCCTTCTCCAGGGACTGGTCCCTCCTTATGACATGTTCAATGTGCCTAAGACAAAATCTTGCCATCCTTGCTTCTAAGGAGCAATCTGACTGTACTTCTTCCAAGACAGATTTGTTCGTTCTTCTGGTAGTCCATGGTATATTCAATATTCTTTGCCAACACCACAATTCAAATGCATCAGTTCTTCTTCTGTCTTACTTATTCATTGTCCAGGTTTTACATGCATATGAGGTGATTGCAAACACCATGGCTTGGATCAGGCTCACTTTAGTCCTCAAAGTGACATCTTTGCTTTCTAACACTTTAAAGAGGCCTTTTGCAGCATATTTGCCAGTGCAATATATCCTTTGATTTCTTGATTGCTGCTTCCACCAGCATTAGCTATGGATCCAAATAAAACAAAATAATTGACAACTTCAACATTTCCTCCACTTGTAATGGTGGTGCTTATTGGTCCAGTTGTGAGGATCTTTGGTTGCTTTATGTTGAGGTGTAATCCATACTGAAGGTTGTAGTCTTTGATCTTCATCAGTAAGTGCTTCAAGTCCTCTTTATTTTCAGCAAGCAAGGTTGTGTCGTCTGCATATCACAGGTTGTTAATGAGTCTTCTTCCAATCCTGACGCTGCATTCTTCTTCATATAGTCCAGCTTCTCAGATTATTTGCTCTACATACAGATTGACTAATTTTGGCAAAAGGATACAACCCTGACACTCATTTTTCCTGATTTTAAACCACACAATAATCCCTTGTTTTGTTTGAATGACTGACTCTTGGTCACTGTACAGGCTCCACATGAGCACAATTAAGTGTCCTGGAATTCCCATTCTTAGTAATGTTAACCTTAATTTGTTATGATCCACATAGTTGAATACCTTTGCATAATCAATAAAACACAGGTAAACATCTTTCTGGTATTCTCTGCTTTCAACCAAGAGCCATCTGACATCAACAATGACATCCCTGGTTCCATGTTCTCTTCTGAATCCAGCTTGAATTTTTAGCAGTTCCCTGTTGATGTACTGCTGCAACCGTTTTTGAATTATTTTCAGCAGAATTTTATTTGCATGTGATATTAATGGTACTGCTCAATAATTTCCTCACTTTGATGGATCACTTTTTTTTTGGAATGGGCACAACTGTGGATTTCTTCCAGTCATTTGGCCAGGTAGCTGTCTTCTTAATATCTTGTCATACACGAGTGAGTGCTTAAAGTGTTGTATCCATTTGTTGAAATAGCTACATTGGTATTCCATCAATTCCTGGAGCCTTGTTTTTCGCCTGTACCTTCAGTGCAGCTTGGACTTCTTCCATCAATACCATCGGTTCTATATTACATGCTACTATTTGAAATGTTTGTACTTTGACCAATTCTTTTTGGTACAGTGACTCTGTATTCCTTCCATGTTTTTTGATGTTTCTTGTGTCGTTTAATATTTTGCTTGTATTGCAACTCGAGGCTTGAATTTTTTCTTCAGTTCTTTCAGCTTGAGAAATACTGAGTGTATTCATCTCTTTTGGTTGTCTAACTCCAGGTTTTTGCACGTTTAATTACTATACTTTACTTTGTCCTCTGGCGTGTCCCTTTGAAATCTTCTGTTCAGCACTTTTTCTTCATCATTTACTTTAGCTTGTTGTTGTTAGGTACTGTGAAGTCGATTCTGACTCACAGCAACCCTATGTACAACAGAACGAAACACTGCCTGATCCTGTGCCATCCTCACAATCATTGTCATGCTTGAGCCCATTGTTGCAGCCACTGTGTCAATCCATCTCATTGAGGGTCTTCCTCTTTTTCTGACCCTCTACTTTACCAAGCATAATGTCTTTCTCCAGGTACTGATCCCTCCTGACGTCATGTCCAAAGTATGTGAGACACAGTCTCACTATCCTTACTTCTAAGGAGCATTCTGGTTGTACTTATTCCAAGACAGATTTGATCACTCTTTTGGCAGTCCATGGTATATTCAATATTCTTTGCGAACACCACAATTCAAAGGTGTCAGTTCTTCTTTGGTCTTCTTTATTTATTGTCCAGCTTTCTCATGCATATGTGGCGATTGAAAACACCATGGCTTGGGTCAGGCACACCTTAGTCTTCAAGGTGACATCTTTGCTTTGCAACACTTTAAAGAGGTCTTTTGCAGCAGATTTGTCCAATGCAGTGTGTCTTTTAATTTCTTAGTCACTGCTTCCATGGGTGTTGATTGTGAATCCAAGTAAAATGAAATCCGTGACAACTTCAATCTTTTCTCCATTTATCATGATGTTGCTTATTGTTCCAGTTGTGAGGATTTTTGTTTTCTTTATGTCGATGTGTAATCCATACTGAAGGCTGTGGTCTTTGAAATTCATCAGCAAGTGCTTCAAGTCCTCTTCACTTTCAGCAAACAAGTTTGTGTCATCTGCATAATGCAGGTTGTTAAAGAGTTTTCTTCCAATTCTGATGCCAAGTTCTTCTTCATATAGTTCAGTTTCTCTGATTATTTGCTCAGCATACAGATTGAATAAATATGGTGAAAGGATACAACTCTGATGCACACCTTTCCTGACTTTAAACCACAGAGTATCCCCTTGTTCTGCTTGAAGACTGGCTCTTGATCTATGTACAGGTTCCTTATGACCACAATTAAGTGTTCTGGAATTCCCATTCTTCGCAATGTTATCCATAATTTGTTATGACTCACACAGTCAAATGCCTTAGCATAGTCAATAAAACACAGGTAAACGTCTTGCTGGTATTCTCTGCTTTCAACCAGGATCCATCTAACATCAGCAATGACATCCCTGGTTCCATGTACTCTTCTGAATCTGGCTTGAATTTCTGGCAGCTCTCTGTCAATAAACTGCCGCAGCCACTTTTGAATGATCTTCAGAAAAATTTTACTTGCATGTGATATTAATGATATTGTTCAATAATTTCTGCATTCAGTTGGGTTACTTTTCTTGGGAATAAGCATAAATATGGTTCTCTTCCAGTCAGTTGGTCTGGTAGCTGTCTTCTAAATTTCTTGGCTTCACTTTAGCTACTATATGTTAAAAAGCAAGTTTTAGAGTCTTTTCTGACATCTATTTTGGTCTTTTCTTTCTTTTCTGCCTTTTTAACGCCTTTTTCTCTCTTCGTATATAATGTCTTTGATGTCATCACACAACTCATCTGGTCGTCAGTCATCAGTGTTCGGTGCTTCAAATCTATTCTTGAGATGGTCTCTAAATTCAGGTGAGATATACTCAAGTTCGTACTTTGGCTCTTGTGGACTGGTTTTAATTTTCTTCAGCTTCAACTTGAATTTGCATGTGAGCAATTGATGGTCTGTTCCACAGTAAGCCCTTGGCATTTCTCCTGACTAATAGTATTGAGCTTTTCTATTGTCTCTTTCCACAGATGTAGTCAATTTGATTTCTGTGTAGCTAGTGAGGATGTATAGTCACTGTTTATGTTGTTAAAAAAATGTATTTCCAATGAATAGGTCCTTGGTCTTCAAAATTCTGTCATGTGATCTACAATGTTGTTTCTATCACGAAGGCCATATTTTCCAAGTACTAATCTTTCTTTGTTTCCAGCTTTCACATTCCAATCTCTTGTCATTATCAGTGCATCTTGATTGCACATTTGATCAATTTCAGACTGCAGACGTTGGTAAAAATCTTCAATTTTTTAGTCCTTGGCATTGGTTGGTGCCTAAATTTGAATAATATTTATTTTAAATGATCTTCCTTGTAGGCATATGGATATTATCCTACCACTGCCAGTGTTGTACTTCAGGATAGATCTTGAAATATTCTTTTTGACAATGAAGGCATCATTGTTCTTCTCCAGTTTGTAATTCCTGGCATACTAGACCGTGTGATTTTCTGATTCAAAATGGTCAATACCAGTCCATTTCAGCTCTCTTATGCCTAGGATATCTGTCTCGAAGCTTTCCATGTCGTTTTTGACAACCTCCAGTTTCTGTAGATTCATACTTTGTGCATTGCACGTTCTGATTATTAATGGATGTTTATAGCTGTTTCTTCTCATTTTGAGTCATTTCACATCAGCAAAGTAGGTCCCGATAGCTTTACTCCTTCTGTATCATTAAGATCAACTCTACTTTGAGGAGGCATCTCTTCTCCAGTCTTATTTTGAGTGTCTTCCAACCTGAGAGGCCCATCTTCTAGTGTTATATCAGACAATGTTCTGCTGTTGTTCATAAGGTTTTCACTGGCCAATTTTTAAAGAAGTAGATGGCCAGGTCCCTCTTTATAGTCTATCTTAGTCTGGAAGCTCCACAGAAACCTATTCACCATGGGTGACCCTGCTGGTATTTGACATATTGGTGGCATAACTTCCAGCATCACAGCAACACTCAAGCCACCACAGTATGAGAAACTGACAGATGAGAGAAATACATTGTGATCCAGCAATCCCACTCCTAGGTATATATCAAAAAGATATAAGAGCAGTGACAGGAATAGACATATTCATACATATGTTCACTGCAGCATTATTCATAATCGCAAAAAGATGGAAACAATATAAGTGCCCATCAATGGACGAATGGATAAATAAATTGTGGTATATACATACAACGGAATACTTCACAACTATAAAGAATTTGGGATCAGGGAAACATAACATGGATAATTCTGGAGGATATTATGCTGAGTGAAATAAGTCAATCACAAAAGGATAAATATTTTATGTTCCCACTATTGTAAAAAGTCAGTTATAGATATACACACAGAAAGCAATGTTCTTTGATGGTTATCAGAGATGGGAGGTGAGGGAAGGGGAATCACTTTCTAGAGAGTAGACACTTATTATTTCTTTTTTTTTTTCCCAATGGTAACTAACAACAATTTTATTTCCTTTCACAGAATCACTCATAATAATTGATAATTAATATTGTCTGAGAGCACTCAAAGGTTAACATAACTCAGTGGCACTGGCCAGAAAACAGTGGAATTAGATTAGGTCAGGATATTTCCATTAAAAATCTCTTTGATCCATCCATTTCTTCCCATCTTCTTTGCATTGCCCTAGAGCAAGCCACCATCATCTCTCACTTATGCCACAGAACTATCGACGATATTGTCAACCATATATATTCTTGCCCATGTCAAATCCCTTCCCCATAATGCAGATAGAATGACTAAAGGTCACACTACAACATACGTCATCCAATATCTTCCAGTTTTTCTTATGATAAAGACCAAAAATTTTGAAACACCCTTCAAAGCCAAACTGGCCTGGTTCATCCTTTGGCTATCCCATAACCCTTCTGGGCTCACTTATCATTCTCTCTTCCAAAAACATCCTTCCCCCATCCAGGTGTTCATGTCCATGAACATACTCATCCTTAAGGCTTCTGCTTAAATGTTTCTTCTTCATAATTTCTTCCCTGCCAGCCCAAATGAGTATGTCCCCCTGCTAGATGTCTTTATACTATCCTGGTCCTGTACTTCATAGCAGTCATCTCAGTTTGTTTTTATTTGGTTCTTGTAGTTACTTGATTTTTTTTTTTTTAGTTTCTTTTCTTTTTTGTACTTTAAATGAAGGCTTACGGAACAAACTAGCTTCTCATTAAACAGTTAGTGCACGTATTGTTTTTATGACTTTGGTTAACAACCCCACAACATGTCAACACTCTCTCTTCTAGACCTTGAGTTTCCTATTACCAGCTTTCCTGTCCCCTCTTGCCTTCTAGTCCTTATCCTTGGGCTAGAGTGCCCCTTAAGTCTCTTTTTGTTTTATGAGACTGTCTAAATCTTTGGCTGAAGGGTGAACCTCAGGAGTGACTTCATTACTGAGCCTAAAAGGTGTCCGGGGGCCATACTCTCAGAATTTCTCCAGTCGATGTCAGGCCAGTAAGTCTGTTTTTTTTTTTTTTTTTTGGTAAGTTAGAATTTTGTTCTACATTTTCCCCAGCTCTGTTCAGGACCCTCTATTGTGATCCCTCTCAGAACAGTCAGTGGTGGTAGTTGGGCACCATCTACTTGTACTGAACTCAGTCTTGTGGATGTCATGGTAGTTGTGTGGTTCGTCAGTCCTTTAGACTAATCTTTCTTTGTATATTTAGTTTTCTTCATTCTCCCTTGCTCCCAAAGCAGTGAGACCAGTGGAGTATCTTAGATGGCCGCTCACAGCTTTTAAGAACCCAGATGCTACTCACCAAAGTAGAATGTAGAACATTTTCTTTATAAACTGTGTTATGCCACTTGAGCTAGATGTTCCCCAAGACCATGGTCCCCACAGCCCTCAGCCCAGCAATTCGGTCCCTCAGGGAGTTTGGATGACCTGGCCTTGTACAACTTGTGCCAGCTTCCCTTGTGTTGTGTACTGTCTCACCCTTCACCAAAGTGACCACTTATCTATTGTCTATTTAGTGTTTTTCCATCCCCACCCCTTCTATCCCTCATAATCATCAAAGATAGTTTCTTTTTGTGTGTAAACCTTTTCAAGAATTTTTATAGCAGTGGTCTCATACAATATTTGTCCTTTTGTGATTGACTCATTTCACTTATTATGCACTGCTGCTGGGAATGCAAAATGATACAACCATTTTGGAAAACGATATGGCACTTCCTTAGAAAGCTAGAACTAGAAACACCATACGATCCAGCAATCCACTCCTAGGAATATATCCTAGAGAAATAAGAGTCGTCATATGAATAGACATATGCACAGCCATGTTCATTGCAACATAGTTCACAATAGCAAAATGATGGAAACAACCTAGATGCCCATCAACAGGTGAAGTGTCTGTTCATTTCCTTTGCCAATTTTTATACGTATTATTTATGATGATAGGAAAAACAATACCAAGTAAATGCTATAACTTAAACAATTTTGCAACAAAAGCAATAACAATAAAAAAAAAAAACTATATGAATACATAGGTAGATATCTATGCACGTAACCTGTAGAGTAAAACGTATATAAGTGCAAGTGCAGGTATAGGTGTATTTGTAGCCATACGTATATACATGTTTGTGTGTGCTGCATTTATATTCATATATATAATAAAACACATAGGAGGCACAGCTACAGAGACTTCCTAGACATATCCAAACAACTCACAGGATTGGTTTAGTGGGTTAAAAATCTTGGGACCATAGTCTTATGGGAAAACTTATCCAATGGGCATAATATAGTTCACAAAGATAATATTGTACAGTCTAGTTTGGTGGGTAGTGTCTGGGGTCTTAAAAGCTTGTGAGTGGCTGTCTAAGATACAACTATTGGTCTCTACTTGTCTGGAGCAAAAGAAAATAAAGGAAACCAAAGACTCAAAGAATAAATTAGCCCACAGGACTAATAGCTCACACAACCATGGACCCTTCTAACCAGAGACCAGAAGAACTAGATGGAGCCCAGCTACCACTGCTACCACTACCAACCATTCTGACAAGGGACACGATAGAAAGTCCTAGATGGAATGAGAGAAAAATGTAGAACAAAATTCAAATTTCTAAAAAAGGGCTAGACCTACTGGACAAAGACTAGAGGAACCCCAGATACTATCACCCTCGATACCATTTGAACTTGGAACCGAAACTATTTCTGGAGGTTACCTTTCAGTCAAATAATAGATTGGCTAATAACACCTGTAAGTTATGTGCTCCCTTAAACAATTAACTATATAAGACCAAATTATGAACATTTATCTGAAGTGAAGATAAGAAGGCAAGGAGGGGAAGGGAAGCTAGGCCAATGGAATAAGAACAAACAGAACGGAAATAATGAGAAGTCTATCACATTATGAAAATTGTAACCAGTGTCACTGAATAATGTGTATAAAAATTGTTAAATGGGGACCTAATTAGCTGTGTAAACTTTCACCTAAAATATAATAAATTAAATATTAAAAAAGAAAATATTAGCAAAAGAAACACACAGTTTATTGAAAGCACATTATTTATTTTAATAATTTGACCTATGGCATTTAAATTATAATCGTGCTACACTTTGCTTTAAATTAGATAAGTGAAATTTTTTTTTCCAAATGCAAATATACCTGATATTATGAAATATTTTAATTTCTAAAACATTACTAGTTATTATTATTAATTTAACATCAAGTTGTTAAAAAACCCATTAAAAGAGCTTTATCTAAATGGATTTCAAGAACGAATGCTTTGTTAACTGAACAATTATTTATAGAGAGAAACACTCAATTATTGAAGCTTTGCATAACTTTTGAACTTTCTATGTTGGAAGAATGCCTATTAAAAATACTATGGATTTATAGAGCTTTTTTTTTTCTTAATCAATCAAAATTTTTCCTTAGTTTTTCTCACTTTCATCTCCAAGGTAAAAGTTGGCATATTGCTAGTACTTGAGATCAAAAGCAATAGCCCTTTGTTAATACCAGTTAATATGACTATTATTCAAATCTACACACCAAACAGAATGTCCACTTATATTCAATGCAGGCCATAAGCCCAAGGAAATTCTGTTTCAACTGACTGGATACTCATAGCAGATCCTATCATGGAGGTAATCACAATATCATACAGCTGCCAAACCACTGAGAACCATGGCCAGCCAAGTTGACATACAACTTTAACTATCATACTACCTGAAATTAGAGACCATCTCAAGCATAGATTTGATGCATTGAACACTAATGACCGAAGACCAGATGAGTTGTGGAATGACATCAAGGACATCATACATGAAGAAAATAAAAGGTAATAAAAAGACAGGAAAGAAAGAAAAAACCAAAATGGATGTCAGAAGAGACTCTGAAACTTGCTCTTGAACGTCAA
The DNA here is from genome assembly GCF_000243295.1 of Trichechus manatus latirostris. NCBI lineage: Eukaryota > Metazoa > Chordata > Mammalia > Sirenia > Trichechidae > Trichechus > Trichechus manatus. The sequence continues at coordinate 3,945,395 of NW_004443983.1, read as the reverse complement.
ATAGCTAAACCAAACGAAAGAAATGATGAAGTAAGAGCTGAACAGATTTCAAAGAGCAGCTTGAGAAGACAAAGTAAAGTATTATAATGAAATATACAAAGACTTGGAGTTAGAAAACCAAAAGAAAAGAACATGCTTGGCATTTCTCAAGCTAAAAGACCTGAAGAAAAAATTCAAGCCTCGAGTTGCAATAGGGAAGGATTCTATGGGGAAAATATTGAACAGCACAGGACACGTCAAAAGAAGATGGAAGGAATACTCAGAGTCACTGTACAAAAAAGAACTGGTCAATGTTCAACCATTTCAGGAGGTAGCATATGATCAAGAACTTATGGTACTGAAGGAAAAGTCTAAGTTTCACTGAAGGGAATGGCAAAAAACAAGGCTCCAAGAGTTGACAGAATACCAATTGAGATGTTTCAACAAACATATGCAGAGCTGGAGGTGCTCCCTTATCTATGTTAAGCAATTTGGGAGACAGCTGCCTGGCCAGTTGACTGGAAGAGATCCATATTTGTGCCCATCCCAAAGAAAGGTGTTCCAACAGAATGAAGAAATACTCGAACAATATCATTAATATCACACACAAGTAAAATTTTGCTCAAGATCATTCAAAAGTGGTTGCTGCTGTACGTCAACAGTGAACTGTCCGAAGATCAAGCTAGATTCAGAAGAGAATGTGGAAGGCGGGATATCATTGCTGATGTCAGATGGAGTTTGGCTGAAAGCAGAGAATACCAGAAAGATGTTTACCTGTGTTTTATTGACTATGCAAAGGCATTCGCTTGTGTGGATCATAACAAATTATGTATAACATTGCAAAGAATGGTAATTCTAGAATACCTAATTGTGCTCAGCAGGAACCTGTACCTAGACCAAGAGTCAGTCCTTAAAAGAGAACAAGAGAATTCTGAATGGTTTAAAATCAGGAAAGGTCTGTGTCATGGTTGTATCCTTTCATCACACTTATTCAACCTGTAGAGTGAGAAATAATCAAAGAAGCTGGACTATATGAGAAGAAAGTGACATCTGGATTGAAGGGAGACACATTAAAAACCTGTGATTTGCAGATGACACAATCTTGCTTGCTGAAAGCGAAGAGGACTTGAAGCACCTATTGATGAAGATCAAAGACTACAGCCTTCAGTAGGGACTGCACAGCAACATAAAGAAAACAAAAATCCTCACAACTGGACCAATAAGCAACATCCTGATAAATGGGGAAAATATTGAAGTTGTCAGGGATTTCATTGTACTTGGATCCATAATCAACACCCATGGAAACATCAATGAAGAAATCAGAAGACGTACTGCGTTAGGCGAATCTGCTGCAAAAGCCCTCTTTAAAGTGTTGAAAAGCAAGGATGTCACTTTGAGGACTAAGGTGCACCTGACCCATGCCATATGTTATGGATTGAATTGTGTCCTCCAAAAATGTGTGTCAATTTGGCTTGGCCATGATTCTCAGTATTGATTGTGTGGTTGTCCATCATTTTATGATCTGATGTGATTATCCTACTTGCTGTAAATCCTAACCTCTATGATGTTAATGAGGCAGAACTGGAGGAAGTTATATTGATGAGGCAGGACCCAATCCATTGGATTAAGTTGTTTCTCAAGTCAATCTCTTTTGAGATGTAAAAGAGATAAGAAAATAGAGGAGAAAGATCTCGTTACCATCAATCAAGAAGGGTATATAGGGCAGTGCATTCGTTGGACCTGCTGAGAAGCTCCTAGACCAGGGAAAGATTGATGACAAGTACATTCCCCCTGAGCCAACAGAGAGAGAAAGCCCTCCCCTGGAGCTGGCACCCTGAATTTGGACTTCTAGCCTCCTAAACTGTGAGAGATTAAGTCTCTGCTTGTTAAAGCTATCTATATGTGGTATTTCTGTTATAGCACTTGGATAAAGCACTAGATGACTAAGACAGAATTTGGTACCGGGAGAGTAGGGTGATGCTCTAACAGATACCTAAAATATGAAAGCACTTTTGAAACCGTGAATGGGTAAAGCCTGGAAGAGTTTTAAGGTGACTAATAGTAACAGTTTAGATTGCCTTGAAGAGTGGAATTATGAACATCAAAGACAATTCTGGTGAGGACTCAGAAGGAAGTGAGGAGAGCTGTAACCCTGGAGATGGCACAGGCATGGAGAAGCAGCAGAGAAATGGCAGCAGTAGAATAAAGATAGTGGTGTGAGACACTACAGGGGCTGACTCACAGAGTGAAAGAGTTGAGTGCCTTTGCACAGGAGGCTTCCTGGTGTAGTGAGGTACATCTGGGCACTTATTGGTGAAGCCACGCTTGTTGACCCATGGAGCAAGTGAGCTGAGTGCCTTCCAGTTGAGGTTTAATGGCAGAGTGGGGTGCCTCCAGGCACTTATCCGTAGAGCTAAAGAACTTTGAAACTCTTGGCAGAGGGGCCGAGAGTCCAAGGAACCAGGAAGCAGAAGCTGAAGAGATAAGGAGTATAGGAAGCAGAGCTACCTCAGTCACAAAGGGTAGGGCCACAATCTCTAGGTTTCAAAGATTCAGATCTTCACCAACGCTGTTCCAGAGTGTGGGGCTGCTTTTCATGAGTGCCAGCAGGATGGGGCCAGATATGTTCCCCAAAGCTGAACGGGTGAGGTTGCCATGCCCAAGGGGGAGAAGAATGTGGCCTGCCAGTGCCATGGGGGTAGGGTCACCACTCAGATGTCCTAGGAGTATGGGGCCGTCCAAATGTGAGGGAGCAGAGTTGCCCTTCCAGTGGGCCTGGAAGGTGGAGCTGAAGCCCAGGGCCAGGGTACCTCCACAAAGAATCAGGAGCGTGTGGCCAACACCTAGAGTCTGGAGAGCAGGGCTGTTGTGTAAATGATATCAGAGAACATATGTTTATTTTCAAGCCTTGACAGCTAATGTAATGTGTTCTGCTGACTTGCTTGGTGCCTGTTATCCCTTCTTTTCTTCCAATTTCTCCCATTTGTAATGGAAATTTCTACCTTGTGCCTGTTCCCCCATTGTACCTTTGGAAGCAGATAACTTGTATTCTAGATTTCACAGATGAAGAGAAATTTTTGCAATTTGGACTTGGAGTTTATTTAAGACTTTTGCTATGATATGATGGGGTGAATATGCTATACGTGTGGCAAGGACTTGAATTTTGGGAGGCCAAAGTGTAGAATGTTATGGATTGAATTGTGTCCCCCAGAAATGGGCGTCAACTTGGTTAGGTCATGAATTCCAGTATTGTGTGGTTGTCCACCATTTTGTGATCTGATGTGATTATCCTATGTGCTGTAAATCCTAACCTCTGTGATGTTAATGTTACAAGATTAGAGGCAGTTATGTTAATGAGGCAGGACTCAATCTACAGTATTAGATTGTATCTTGAGTCAATTCCTTTTGAGATATAAAAGAGAGAATCAAGCAGAGAGTAGAGGGACCTCATTACAACCAAGCAACAAGAGTGGGGAGTGGAGTGTCTCCTTTGGACCTGGGGTCCCTGCGCTAAGGAGCTTCTAGACCAGGGGAAGATTGATGACAAGTACCTTTCTCCAGAGCTGACAGAGAAAGAAAGCCTTCCCCTGGAGCTGGCGCTCTGAATTCAGACATCTAGCCTCCTAAACTATGAGACAATAAATCTCCATTTGGTAAAGCCATCCACTTGTGCTATATCTGTTATAACAGCACTAGATAACTAAGACATCATGGTATTTTCAATCACCTCATATACCTGTGAAAGCTGGATAATAAATAAGGAAAAGTGAAGAAGAATTGATGCCTTTGAATTATTGTGTTGGTGAAGAATATCGAATATACCATGGACTTCCAGAAGAAGGAACAAATCTGTCTTGGAAGGTCAGCCAGTATGCTCCTTAGAAGCAAAGACAGGGAGACTTTGTCTCATGTACTTTGGACATGTTTTCAGGAGGGACCAGTCCTTGGAGAAGTACATCATGCTTGGTAAAGTAGAAGGTCAGTGAAAAAGAGGAAGACCCTTAACAAGATGGATTGACATGGTGGCTGCAACAATGGGCTCAAGCATAGCAAAGATTGTAAGGATGATGAAGGACCAGGCAGTGTTTCGTTCTGTTGTACATAGGGTTGCTATGAGTTGGAACTGACTCGATGACAGCTAACAATAACAACAATAGCCCTTTGTTGCAGCCTTATGTCATGGGCTGTTCCACAACATTTGTATGAACCTCTCAGAAGAGCCCATAGAGGTAAGTAAAGGCCAGGATAGGCTTCAGAGATACATTCAATGCCAGGGCAATGCTTGTAGCAAACACAGAATCTCATGAGAGCTAAGAGTGATGACATCATATGGAGAGCTACTAATAGTATTATTTAATATGTATTATTTTTAGAACAATTTATTTAGTTAACATTGACTTACTTTATCCTTTCTGAAACATATTTATAGCTACAAAAAAAGAAAATAATATATTATTCACATTCTCGAGGCAGAAACGAGTAAACTGACTTAAGAACTTCACATTTCTTAGTTCATTTATTATTCATAATAACCCTATGCAATAGGAATTATTATTACTTTCCCCATTTTGCAAATGAGAAAACTGAGAGAGAGAAGGGCTAAATAACTTGCTCATGGTGCAGTGGACAGTACGTGGTCAAGCTGAGCTACAATACCAGGCAGTCTAGTTCCACAGCTTCTGCTCCTAACTTGTAGGCTTGGCCAATGGCATGTATTTTGATATTTTGGACATTAAATTTCTTACTTCAAAATGAATTTTTGTGATCAGAATGAGGCCAGCGAATTCCCATGTATAAGTGAAGTTCTTTCATTCCAAGATAAGTTTATTATGCAGTCTACCAAATCTCCCTAGAACTAATTTGATTGCTCCAACTTCTAGTTATTATTAAAATATGGCAAATGGTTATCAAAAATTTTGCATTCAACTACACATGACTGGTCTCATTTACAGTGTGCCACTTGAAAATTGCTCTATAGTCGGCTCTTTAAGAACTGTGATGCTGAAAGGACAGCGAGAACATGGAATGTGTTGCTGAAAGATCCCTTTATTCTCTTTTATGAATCCTCTGTCACAGTAGTTTGTCATCTTTGCAGTGACAAGAGGATTAAAAAAATCCATTGCCGTTGAGTCAATTCTGACTCATAGTGATGAGAGGATAGGTGTCATGGGTTGAATTATGTCTCCCAAAAATGTGTGTATCAATTTGGCCGGGCCATGATTCCTGGTAGTGTGTGATTTTCCCATGTGTGGTAAATCCTGCCTTTATGATGTTAATAAGGGAAGATGGGCGGCAGTTGTGTTAGTGAGGCAGGACTCAATTTACAAGACTGGATTGTGTCCTGAGGCGATCTCTTGAGATATAAAAGACAGAAGTGAGCAGTGAGACAGGCGGACCTCATACCATCGAGAAAACAGTGCTGGGAGCAGAGCGCGTCCTTCGGACCGGGGTCCCTGCGCAGAGGGGCTCCTAGTCCAGGGAACACTGATGAGAAGAAGGCCAACAGAGAGACAGCCTTCCCCTGGAGCTGATGCCCTGAATTTGGACTTTTAGCCTACTTTACTGTGAAGAAATACATTTCTCTTTGTTAAAGCCATCCACTTGTGGTATTTCTGTTGTAGCTAGATGACTAAGACAATAGGTAAAATTAATTCCTTGGAATAAGACCCAGACTATATCTCATTCATCTCTGTGTCCCCAGCACAGGACATGGTGCTCAAAACATGTTTGTTACATGAATGAGTGAAGGAATGACTCCACTCAGCTAAGTAATTTCCTAAACATTCTTTAGGATATTCTGATTCATTGCATAATATCACAGGGAGGCAAATGGCCAAGTCCTGTCCTTTACACTGCATGGACCATACATGGATGTGAGCTCAACTGCATTTATGCAATGCCCATAGCGCCATGACTGCACTTTGTGTTGTTATCATTTAGGAGTTTATATATTTTCAATTTGAATCATTTGATGATGCGAACTCTTTTATTGGATGTGACAGGGAAAGAGAAGGGGGTAAACCATTTCTTGCCAGCATGGGGAAAATGCTTCCTTTTTGCACTACTTTCTGAATGAATCTAAGCAAGGATAGAACTCTGCTTAGAATGAGGGATGTAGGCACTTAGGGTGCAAAATCACTCTCTGTTTTGTGCAATTACAGTGTTGACATTGCATGAATGTAAGAGTGAACTCTCTTTAATATTTGTAGCTTAGGTGCCTTTCTTGCCTTATCCTAGACCTTGAGCCTAAGATACAGAAACGGCAGCCTGGGGGCTAATAATAAATGATTATTATAGATTGTACTATAAACGGAAGTATAATTTTGATTTTCAGATGTAGCAAGAGTATGACAGTGTTTAAAGACAGGGAATGTTTGCAGGTGGTGACATCCTTCAGCATGTTTTCATAAGGCTGCTGCTCTATGCTGGTGCAATAGAAGGTGGTTGATAAACTTAATTGGTTCCTTGGCAGCTGGGTTGTCTACAGGTGGATTCAGATACCTCATGGTTGTAGCCAAAAAAAGAGCTGTATTCCTGAGGCAGAGAAGTTAGGGAGAGATCAATAGAGGCTGGCAGAGACTAAGCTAACTTTTAAGGAGGTCAAAAATTTGAAGATAACGATTCTGTGATGATCTAAACTTTTCAGCTTTGAGTAACTACTGGCTGTGCTGTTGTGGGTGCATGTTATGGATTGAATTATGTTCCCCCAAAACTGTGAGTCAACTTGGCTAAGGCATGATTCCCAGTATCGTGTGGTAGTCCACTATTTTGTGATCTGATGTTATTATACTATGTGTTGTAAATCCTAACCTCTATGATGTTAATGAGGCAGGATTAGAGGCAGTTATGTTAATGAAACAGGACTCAAACTACAAGATTAGATTGTATCTTGAGTCAATCTCTTTTGAGATGTAAAAGAGAGAATCAAGCAGAGAGGAAAGGGACACCCCCGCCCCTCCACGACAACCAAGAATGAAGAGCTGGAAGCAAAGAGTGTCCTTTCGGCTTGGAGTCCCTGCGCTGAGAAACTCCTAGACCCAAGGGAAGTTTGATGACAAGGACCTTCCCCCAAAGCTGACAGCGACAGAAAGCCTTCTTCTGGAGCTGGTGCCCTGAATTCAGACTTCTAGTCTCCTAGACGGTGAAACAATAAATTTCTGTTTGTTAAAGCCATCCGTTTGTGGTAGTTCTGTTATAGCAGCACTAGACAACAAAGACAGTGTACTAGATGTATTCTGTGTGAGGGGATATTTCATTAGTTTTAAAGAATTTAAAATAATTAGGTGACATTTTTATAAATCACTGCAAAATAATTTTTGTTTGTTGATGTGTAGACCTATAATGATTAATACATATTTGTACTTGGTGAGTAACTGTATAGTGAATAATGTCAGCAAGTTATGCAGATCCCCATAGATTCCTTCTTTTTGTTATCATGTAACCATCTCCCTCTCATCCCACCACCAGCTTCAATATGTATTTTGTGTGCTTTTACTTCCAGCAGCAGCACCTGCCTCTCTTTGCAGAGGACTCACCTTGGGCTTCTGGGTTCTGCTATGTCCTTGCACACAGAGAGCTGGAGTGTTTGGACATTTTTGCCACTCCAATCTCAAAGGCTGATGGGATGAAGCCCATGCTCCTTAATTTGTCTTGTAAGGTCCTTACGACCTGCGTCTTGCTGCTCTTGTGAGAAAACTCTCATCACTTTTCCCCTATAATTCAAATATCTCAACATGTTCCCTCACAGCCCCTGGCCTTTGTACATTTGGTTTCCTCTTCTGAAATAGGCTTTCTGTATTCCTACTCCTCAACCAGTTAACTCTGACTCTTCTTAAGGTCTCACCTTAAAATTAATTTCCTTATGGAAATTTTTTCTCATCCCCATGTACCTCTGATGTAATCTCAGAGTTTTTTATACTGTATTTATTTGTTGTTTGTTTATTTATTTGCTATTTTTGCATATTTAATTTCTTTTCTCACCAACTCACCTGTAAACTCTGGGAGAGTTGGATAGTGCTTTTGGTTTCATTGTGGTAATTTCAGGGCCTAGTACAGTGCTGGGCATATACAAAGCTTATAACTATACGTTAAATATATGAACAAATTAATGCATTGATATGATTAATCAATCTATATATGGCTTATAAATATAAACCACTTGACATTTTGTCTTATTTTCTTTATTTACATGATTATTTACTAGGCTCTCCACACTAACCCTTTTAGTTATTGTAAAGGATATTAAATATATATGTATATATACATATGTATAATATACTCTCTTTCCTAAAAGAGTACAAAATAACCTCAGTAGTCAACACTTAAATGCATAAAAAATTAAGGGTTTAAAGACAATGTCCTACTGACTTTATAAGAGGGTAATCAAGAAAAATTTTTCTAAACTCCAGGTCAGTGCCTGGCCACAGCTTGCATGCATCTGTTTAAATATTTTAAAACCAGATTTGGGTGGGATCCTTTGCCATGAATATTCAGTAAGATTGCTGTGAACAAAAAATGCCTTTCAAACAAAGTTAGAGGGCATTGCCCTCTTTTTTTCTCCTAAAGAAGAATTTTCAAAAGGGTAGAGTCTTAGTAGAAGTTCTCCCCAGAAACCAGAGCCTCAGAAGGGGTTTACTTTGGGATACTATCTCAATATACGGAGCCCTGATGGCACAGTGGTTAAGAGCTCCGCTGCTAACCAAAAGTTCGGTAGTTGGAATCCACCAGCCACTCCTTGGAAACCCTATGAGGGAGTTCTACTCTGTTCTTTAGGGTTGATAGGAGTCGGAATCTACTCGAGGGCAAAGGGTTTGTGGCTTTATCTCAATGTAGGAAAGTGTCCCTGGGTGTCGAAAATGGTTAAGCACTCTACTAACAGCTAAAAAGTTAATGGTTTGAACCCACTGAGAGGTGCTTCAGAATACAGGCCTGGTGAACTGCTTCCAAAAGTTCACAACCTTAAAAACCCTCTAAAACACAGTTCTACTCTGACACACATGAGGTCATCATGAGTTGGATTCAACTTGTTGGCAACTAACAACAATATCCCAGTGTACAGGAGTGGAGGACTCAGGGTAATTAAAATGAGGCAGGAGAGAAAGCTAGTACAAAAATAGGTTTTCATCCTTTGTCTACCACTGGAAATAATTGTACTGGAACTCTCTGAGGAACCATGTATGTCAGCCTTTGACACTCCGTAGATCAATATTTGCCTCACTTATTTTCCAGCTACTCAGTCTTAAGTACTGGGTGATTCTGCTAGTTTAGCGTGCTGAGGGGCAGAAAAGCTTTGGGGGTAGACAAATGAGAGCTATTCAGTGCCAGTGAGAAGTACATCCGTCTGAGGAGCTGGTTGCCACAGTGATACCTGGAGAAAAAGGTAAGCCTAAGAGATGTGAGTGGGGAGCAAGAATTATCCAATACAGGTGTCCTGTGGGATGAATACTTCTCACAGGTGTGTTTTCTTTGGTAATCATAGGATCTAATTTTTTCTTCAATTAATTGACATTGTTTAAAAATCAGAATTCACATAATAATATGAATTTTCTGTTTCACTTTTAAAAATGGGATGACTATCCCTCACAGATGTGTTTTGCTTGGTCATCAAGAATCTTTTTGTTTGTTTGTTTGCTTGTTTTAATTAATCTTAAACCTTTAAAATTAAGGAGCTTTCAGGGAATAATCTGGATTTTCTGCTTCCTTGCCAAAAATGGACCTTCTAGCAGCACTGGTTCTAGATTCCCCCAAGGCTGGAAGGAAGTTATGCACATGGTATTTTTTCCATTTTAGATGGATACATACTCAGTAGTCCATCATGCTTACATTGCTGCCTCTCCCCATTTGCATTACCATCTGGCCCCTGACATGCTTGAATTTGAAACCACCATCCTAAAGACTGAAATCACCTACCAAGGTAGATGGTTAACCTGTTTGTCCCTTCAGAATCATTGTTTGCCCATCTCTGCCCTGCTCTGTGCCCAAGCAGTTCGTACCTATGGATTGAATCACTTGGGCTCCCTTTTCAAAGTAACTTCAATGGGAGGCATTGGCAACAGATCAGAGAGCAATAGGAAAAACAAGTTGGGGAATATTTTCCAACTCCCTCTGTGCTTCAACATCATACTTCTTAAGTGGTTGCTTCCCTCTACCATCACAGCTCACCCGAGATGTTCCTTTGCCCTAACAACACCATTTCCTCCCCTTGCCCTTTCAGACTGTTGCTAATCTCTGAGTTTCCCAATATTTCTTTTGGGTTCTCTTAAGCCTTCCCTCACTACTGTAAATAGCTTGCTCATTAAAAAGCTCTTCAGTTGAACCATTTGGAATTCTGTTTAATGCCAGGGTTTCGACTAATACTATAAGCACTGGCGGTTAGTAATTAATAATGGAGCCATCCTTCTCTTGGAAGTCCTTCGTCAAATTCTCTCTGGGAAACGGAAGATTATTCTATTCTGAGCTGTTTCCATCATTGCTTATCATGCTTGGCTTCATCCCTGTTTTCCCACTTAGATGACTGTGTGCTCTACTGGGACCTAACCTGCTGACTCATTTTGGTCTGCTTCAACCTGACAACAGATTTATTGACTACCAGGCCAGGAGCTCTTTTGTCATATAGTGGTGGCTTACATGTTGCTATGATGTTATGAGCTATGCCACTGATATTTCAAATACCAATAGAGTCACCCATAGTGGACAGGTTTCAGTGGAGCTTCCAGACTAAGAAAGATTGGAAAGAAGGACTTGGCGATCTACTTCTGAAAAAAATGGCCAGCGAAAACCTTATGGATAACAGCAGACCATTGTCCGATATAGTGCAGGAGGATGAGCCCTTCAGGTTGGAAGGCACTCAAAATACGATCAGGAAGAGCTGCCTCCTCAAAGTAGAGTCACCCTTGATGACGTGGATGGAGTAAAACTTATGGGACCTTCATTTTCTGACGTGGCATGACTTAAAATGGGAAGAAACAGCTGCAAACATCCGTTAATAATTAGAATGTGGAATGTACAAAATATGAATCAAGGAAAATTGGAAGTTGTCAAAAATGAAATGGAACCCTTGAAGGTTGATACGCTAGGCATTGGTGAGCTGAAGTGGACTGGTATTGGCCATTTTGAATCAGATAATTGTATGGTTTACCATGCTGGGAATGAAAATTGAAGAAAAATGGTGTCATATTCATCGTCAAAAAGAACATTTCTAGTTCCCTTAAAATTTGTTTAAACTGATTTGCATTCTTTTGAGGTGAAATAATATATTTGTATATCAGCTATGTCAAGGCCACACTGAAAACTACCATTTGCCATAAAAAGATATTTTTACTAATGGCATATAATCAAGCCTATACTTTATTAGTCGTTAACACTTACTGCAAATATTCAACAGCTACGTAGCAATTGCAAAGAAAACAATGAAATTGATTTCAAACTGTAATACCTGTGATTTGTCTCATAAAACACAGAAAAACATTAATAAGCTTTGCTTCTTATCATTACCATTTTCACATATTATATATATGGATATAGATGTAGGTAGATAGAAAGATAGATAGATAGATGGATGTAGGTTTCAAATCAATGCCATAACTAAACTTTCTTACATAGGGTGAAGCACATAAAATTAACATTACTTGAATATTTTTCACCTAGATATATTAAATACATTAAAATCATAGAACATTAGAGAGCTAGTGGATTCTTGGCCTGATTCATAACAATTCCCTCTAGTCTGAGTCAGTGATCATTTGATAACTGCCATTGGAAGGCCTGAAATAAAGACCTTAAAATAATATGTGGGTGGGAAGAATAAAATAACACTCAATGCAGAGTAAGTACAATATTCAAATTAAATGTATCTTTCCCCTTATCGACCCACATTATTTATTTATTTATATTTTTTCTCATTCAAAAATTTATATACATATTGTTTTGTGATATTGGTGGTGATCCCCACTATGTGACAGCACTCTCCTTCTTTTCACTCTAGGTTCCCTTTGAACATTTATCCAATTCCTGTCCCTTCCTGCCTCCTCGTCTTGCTTTTGGATAGGAGTTGCCCATTTGGTCTCATATATTTGATTGAACTAGGAAACACATTCCTCACGTATGTTATTGTTTATTTTATGGGCCTGTCTAATGTTTGCCTGAAAAGTGGACTTCGGGAGTGGTTTCAGTTCTGAGTTAGCAGAGTGTTCAGGGGCCATAGTTTCAGGAGTTCCTCCAGTCTCTGTCAGACAAGTAAGTCTGGCTTTTTTTTGTGAATTAGAATTTTGTTCTATATTTTTCTGCTGCTCTGTCCAGGACTCTCTGTTGTGATCCCTGTCAGAGCAGTCAGTGGCGGTAGCCGTACACCATCCAGTTCTGGGCTCAGGTGGTTGAAGGTTCTGGTTCATGTTGTCCTGTAGCTGTTTCGGATAATATTTTCCTACTATCTTTGGTTTTCTTCCTTCACCTTTGCTCCGGACAAGATGGGACCAGTACATGTATCTTAGGTGGCCACTCGGAAGCTTTTAAGAACCCAGAAAACAATCACCAAAGTAGGATGTAGAATATTTTCTTTATGAACTATATTTTGCAAATTGACCTAGATGTCCCCCAAGACTATGGTCCCCAGTGCTCAGCCCTAGCACCTCAAGGTGTTTAAAAATAAACAATTTTAGACAATTATAATCATGCCTAAAAATAAAAAAGAACATTTCGAGATCTATTTTGAATTACAAGGTTGTCAATGACAGAATTATATCTATATGCCTATAAGAAGACGAGTTAATATGACTATTACTCAGATTTATGCACCAACTGATAATGCCAAAGATGAAGAAATGGAAGATTTTCTTACCCTCTTCTCCAGTCTGAAACTGATCACATATGTGAATTGCATTGATAAGTACTGGTGATTGGAATGTGAAAGTTGGAAACAAAGAAGAAGAATCAGTAGTTGGAAAATATGGCCTTGGTGATAGAAATGACACAGAAGACGTCATGATAGACTTTTGAAAGACCAACAACTTATTCATTGGAAATACCCTTTTCCAACAGCATAAACGGCACCTATACATATGGATCTCACTAGATGGAATCAAATCAACTGCATCTTTGGAAAGAGAAAATGGAGAAGGTCAATAACAGTCAAAAAAGGCCAGTATCTGACTCTGGAACAGATCGTCAATTGCTTACATGCAACTTGAAGTTGAAGCTGAAGAAAATTAAAACAAGTCCTTGAGATCCAAAGTACGACCTTGAGTATATCCCACCTGAATTTAGAGACTATCTCAAGAATAGATTTGATGCACCGAATGCTAATGACTGAAGACCAGACGAGCTGTAGGATGATATCAAGGACATCATACATCAAGAAAGCTAAAGGTCATTAAAAAGACAGAAAAAAAAAAGACAAAATGGCTGTCAGAAGAGACTTTGAAACTTGTTCTTGATTATAGAGTAGCTACATTGAATGGAAGAAACATGAAGTAAAAGAGCTAAACAGAAGATTTCAAAGGGTGACTCACAAAGACAAAGTAAAATATTATAATGAAATGTGCAAAGACCTGGAGTTAGAAAATCAAAAGGGAAGAACATGCATTTCTCAAGCTAAAAGAACTGAAGAAAAACTCAAGCCTCGAGTTGCAATATTGGAGGATTCTATGGGCAAAAAAAGTGCTGGTCACACAGTGGTTAAGTGTTTGGTTGCTAACCAAAAGGTCGGCGGTTCGAATCCACCAGCTGTTCCTTGGAAACCTTATGGGGAAGTTGTACTCTATCCTATGGGGTCGCTATCAGTTAGAATAGGCTTGATGGCAACAGGTTTGGTTTTGGTATAAGGGCAAAAAATTGAACAATGCAAGAAGTATCAAAAGAAGATGGAAAGAATACACAGAGTCACTGTACCGAAAAGAATTAGTCCATGTTAACCATTTCAGGATGTAGTATATGAATCAAGAAGTGATGCTACTGAAGGAATAAGCCCAACCTGCACGGAAGGCATTGGTCGAAAACAATGTTATAGGAATTGACGGAATTCCAACTGAGATATTTCAACAAATGGATGCAACTCTGGAAGTGCTCATTTGTCTAAGCCAAGAAATTTGGAAGATTGCTGCCAGGCCAACTGACTATAAGTAATTCATATTTTCTCACTTCTGGGCAACATGGCACTATAGACAGAAACATCACACCATCCCTCCACAGCAAAGATCAAAAAATCTAAGTCAAACAGAGACAAAGTCAATCCTGAAACTCTAAGCATCAAATAAAGAGATAAAGAACTCAGCCAAGCACCGAATGGAATAAGAAACTGACAGAGAACAAAGAGTGAGGAGTGATACATTCAGAGGTCCCATATCAGCTAACACAGCATGGATCCACCTTCTTGAACTCCTATCAGAGATCGGTGAACAGGGGGTATGAGAAAGCAGCTTCGCAGAGCTTCCAGCAAGAGACAAAACAACTGGTAACCAGCAATATATGCTTTCCCACCCCCCACCCTTCTTCACCCCCACTTGGCCTCTTCTGCTTCCTGTGGCCACAGTCTCTTGGCTGGGAAGCACTGACTTCATCCCAGTGCTGCTTGGATCCCACCCACCTGCACTGGTCAGATCCCTGAGTGCCATTTGTTGGCTGCTGGTGTTGCTTTTATCTGCTTCTTTTGATTTCTTCCATACCTCTCACCACCTACCCCTACGTTTTCTCAAATACTTGGCTCTGTGTGTCATCTTTGCTTCTTCTTGAAAGGCTGCGAAACACCACTTGACTGTGAAACTGCTTCCTGGCCAATGCCGCCACGCTGGTGGGATCCCCAGGGCTTTTTTTGTGTTTGTTTGCTCTGATTTGTTCTGTTTTGATTTGCTTTCTTCTTTGTTTTCTTGGCATGGGAGCCCCTTCTATCTGGCCAGTACTGAGTGGCTTGGGAGCTACTCCCTTACTCTACACAGAATCGCAGTGGGATCCCTTAGGACTTTTCTTTTTTTTTTTTGGTTTTCTTGTTTTTTGTTTTTGTGTTTTTGATTTTTTTTCTCTCTCTTTCGCCCTTTTTGTCTTTTTTCATTTCTAAGTTTCTTGTCTCTCTATACTTACCTTCTCTTCCTGCCTCCTGAATACTTGGTGTTGCGTGATACCTCTAACCCTTCTAGCCAGGCTGTACTTCACAGCCTGGGAGCAACTTCCCAAGTCCTCACAGCCACACCAGTGGGATCCCTGGGGGATTTTTTTTTTCCTAATTTTTATTTATTCTTTTTTTTTCTTTTACCCTTTTTTTGGTTTGTTTTTCTCCATTTCTCAGTCTCTCATCTCTCCACTCCAACAGCTAGCTCCTTTAGCACTTTTTTTGTTTGTTTGTTTGTTTGTATGTCTTTGGCTCCTGTTCCTCTCTCCTCTCTCTCCACTTTCCCATACCCATCTTAGCTCCACACATCACAACCTCCCCCCTCCTTCCCACCTACCTGTACCTTGCCCTGAACATCTCACCCCCAAGCAGCACAGGCATGGCCTACCAGAACCTGCCCTGCACTGATTCCTGGTCACCCTGTCAGTCCTAATAAACAAACAACCCATCCCAGCAACTCCCTTTCAGCTGAACCTACCCTGCTCTACCATACTTAAGCAGATGACTGTGCCCATTGGAGAAGGAGGTGAAAAGTATTGTGCCTACAGACAAACAAACAACAAAGAACACACAGCCCACCTGCTCAGACATAACTAAATAAAACAAAAAAAGGATGAAACAAACAAATCTACAATCAATAAATGAGGAAAATAACTACTAAATGTCTCGAAGACAGCTGACAATATCAAAACATATAAAAAAAAAAAGGACAGGATGGTTCCAGGAGGCATCCAAAATAAAACACCAGATGCCTTTCCAGTAGGAGAAAAGGCACTTGAACTACCTGATAGGGAATTCAAATCTCTAATACTCAGAATTATCCAAGAGTTGAAGCAAAAAGCAGACAAAAATGAGGAAAAAATAGACAAATTCATGGAAAAGGCAGAAAAATTCATGGAAAAAACAGACCAAAAAATGGAAGAAGTCAGGAAAATAATACAGGAACAAAATACTAAAATAAATTCACAACTAGAAATCATACAAAAACAACAATTAGAAACCCAGAAGATGAACAACAAGATTTCAGAAATGGACAATGTCATAGAAGGACTGACGAGCAGGTTTGAAATGACAGAAGACAGGATCAGAGAAGAAAACAAACACTTAGATACAAATCTGGGGAAAAATCCAAAAAAAAAGAAGGAAGACACCCTGAAAATTATGTGGGATACAATCAAAAGCAAAAATTTCTGAGTGATTGGAGTTCCAGACCAGGAGGAGAAAACGCAGAGAGGATCATTGAAGAACTGCTAAAAGAAAACTTCCCCAATATCATGTAAGATGGAAAGCTGACAATCCAAGAAGCAAAACAAACACCATATAGGATAGAACCCAAAAGAAAATCACCAAGGCATATTATAATCACACTCGCTAAAACCAAAGACAAACAAAGAATCCTGAGAGCAGCTCGAGAAAAACAAAAACTCACATACAGAGGAGAAACAATAAGACTGAGCTCAGATTATTTGGCAGAAAACACACAGGCAAGAAGGCAATGGGATGACATATATAAAACCCTGAAAGAAAAAATTGCCAACCAAGAATAATATATCCTGCGAAGCTCTCATTCAAATATAATGGTGAAATTAGGACATTTCTAGATAAACAGAAATTAAGAAACTATGTAAAAACCAAACCAAATTTACAAGACTTATTAAAAGGATGCTTCAGATCTGAGAACAAACAATATCAGAACACAGGCTGAATCTAGGACACATGATCATACCAGCCAGACACCAACGTAGGAAATGAACTCTCAAGGACTATCCAAAACCAAAAGAATTACAACAGAGAACAAGACAGGTTAATCTGTAAATGAAAACATCAGGACAATTAAAGAGGAAACAAATGGTGTAGGTATAGAACCTTCTAATGGAGAGGAAGGCAAGGTGATACCAAGTAATAATAGACTGGTTCAAAGTTAGGAAGATAAGAGTAAATTTCAAGGTAACCACAAAGAAAGTTAACAAACCTACTCATCACAGTAAACAAGTAAAACATAAAGTCTCAGTAAAAACAAAACCTACAAAAACAACATAAATGAAAAAAAAAATCCACAAACAAAAGGAGTTCAGCACAGGAGAGTAAAAGGAACAAACAAAATATCAGAACTACAAAAAAAAAAAGCACTACAAATTGACAGAAATAAACTCACACATAGAAATAATTACACTGAATGTAAATGGCCTAAATGTATCCCTAAAGAGACAGAGAGTGACAGATTGAATAAAATAACAGGATCCATCTATATGCTGTCTACAAGAGACACACCTTAGAAACAAAGACATAAATTTATTAAAAATCAAAGGATGGAAAAAATTTATCAAGCAAACAGCTACCAAAAAGAGCAGGAGTGGCAATATTAATCTCAAATAAAGTAGACTTTAAAACAAATTCCACCATAAAAGACAAAGAAGGACACATGTAATGATTAAGAGGAGGATCCATCATGAAGACATAACCATAATAAACATCTACGCACCCAATGACAGGGCTCCAAAATATATAAAACAAACACTAACAGTGCTGAAAAGAGAAATTGACAGTTCCACAAGAATAGTAGAAGACTTCAACACACCAGTCTTGGTAAAGGACAGAACATCTAGAAAGAAACTCAACAAAGGTACAGAAGACCTAAAGGGCACAATCAGCCAACTTGACGTCATAGACATATATACAGCTGCAAAGTACACATTCTTTTCCAATGCACATGGAATGTTCTCCAGAATCGACTACAACGTAGGTCACGGAGCAATCCTCAACAAGATACAAAACGTTGAGGTAATACAAACTATCTTCTCTGACCACAATGCCATCAAGGTAGAAATTAACAACAGGAAGAGCAAGGAAAAAAAATCAGTTACATGGAAACTGAATAACACCCTGCTTACAAACCACTGGCTAATAGAAGAAACCAAAGATGGAATAAAAAAAATTCCTAGAATGAAAACACATCGTAACAAAACCTTTGGGACACAGCAAAGGCAGTCCTCAGAGGACAATTTATA
>NW_004443983.1:3915256-3926991 GCF_000243295.1 Trichechus manatus latirostris | reverse complement strand
AAAAAAAAACTCCCAACAAAAAAAAAAGCCCTGGCCCAGATGGCTTCACTGGAGAATTCTACCGACCATTCAGAGAAGAGCTTATACCAGTACTACTCAAACTATTTCAGAATTTAGAAAAGGAAGCGACACTTCTGAATCCATTCTATGAAGCCAGCAATAACCCTGATACAAAATCCAGGCAAAGATGCCACCAAAAAAAAGAAAATTACAGACCAATAGCGCTCATGAATATAGATGCAAAAATTCCCAACAAAGTTCTAGCGAAAAGAATTCAGCATCATGTCAAAAAAATAATACACCACAACCAAGTAGGATTCATACCAGATATGCAAGGATGGTTCAACATTAGAAAATCAATCAAAGCAATCCACCACATAAATAAAAGGAAAGAAAAGAATCACATGATCATCTCAACTGATGCACAAATGGCATTTGACAAAGTCCAACACCCATTCCTGATAAAAACTCTCAATAAAATAGGTATAGAAGGAAAATTTCTCCACATAATAAAGGGCATCTATGCAAAACCAACAGCTAACATCATTCTTAATGCAGAGAGGCTGAAAATATTCTCCTTGAGAACAGGAACAAGAAAAGCATGCCCTTAATCTCCACTCCTATTTAACATTGTGCTGGAAGTCATAGCTAGAGCAATAAGGCAAGAAAAAGAAATAAAGGGCACCCAAATTGGTAATGAAGAAGTTAAACTGTCCCTGTTTGTGGATGATATGATACTACACATAGAAAACCCTAAAGACTCCATGAGAAAACTACTGGAACTAATAGAAAGATTCAGTAGAGTAGCAGGATACAAGATAAACATTCAAAAATCGGTTGGATTCTTATACACCAATAAAGAGAACAATTAAAAGGAAATCAGGAAAACAATACCATTTATAATAGACCCTAAAAAAATAAAATACTTAGGAATAAATCTGACCAGGGATGTAAAAGACCTATACAAAGAAAACCACAAAACACTACTGCAAGAAACCCAAAGGGATCCACATAAATGGAAAAACATACCATGCTCATGGATAGTTAGACTCAACATTGTTAAAGTGACAATTCTACCCAAAGCAATTTACAAATACAATGCAATCCCAATCCAAATACCGACAACGTTCTTTAAAAAGATGGAAAAATTAATAATTAACTTCATATGGAAAGGGAAGAAGCCCTGGATAAGTAAAGCACTACTGAAGAAGAAGAATTAAGTAGGAGGACTCACACTACCTGACCTCAGAACCTATTATACAGCTACAGTAGTCAAAACAGCCTGGTACTGGTACAACGACAGACACATTGACCAATGGAACAGAATTGAGAACCTACGTGTAAATCCATCCACCTACAGTCACCTGATCTTTGACAAGGGCCCAAAGTCCATCAAATGAAGGAAAAGACAGTCTTTTTAACAAATAGTGCCGGCAAAGCTGGATGTCCATCTGTGAAAAATGAAACAGGACCCATACTTCACAACATATACAAAAACTAATTCAAAATGGATCAAAGACCCAGCTATCAAGCCAAAAACTAAAGTTCATGGAAGAAAAAATAGGATCAACTCTAGAGACCCTAATACATGGCATTAACAGGATACAAACCATAATAAACAAAACACATACTCCAGAAGATAAGCTAGATAACTGGGATCTTCTAAAAATCAAACACCTACACTCTTCAAAAGACTTCACCAAAAGAGGAAAAAGAGAACCTACAGACTGGGAAAAAAATTTTGGACATTACAAGTCAGACAAAGTTCTCATCTCTAAAATCTGCAAGAAAATTCAACACATCTACAGCATAAAGACAAATAATCCAATTAAAAAATGAGTAAAGGAAATGAACAGACACTTCACCAAAGAAGACATTCAAGCAGCCAACAGACACATGAGGAAATGCTCACGCTCAGTAGACATTAGAGAAATGCAAATCAAAACCACAACGAGATACCATCTCACCCCAGCATTAGTGGCACCAATCAGAAAATCTGGAAATAAATGTTGGAGAGTCTGCAGGGAGATCAGAACTTTTATGCAATGCTGGTGGGAATGCAAAATGATACAACCAATTTGGATAACAATATTGTACTTTATTAGAAAGCTAGAAATAGAAATGCCACATGATCCAGCAATCCCACTCCTAGGAATATATCCTAGAGAAATAAGAGCTGTCACAAGAATAGACATATGCACATCTGTGTTCATTTCAGCATTGCTCACAGTAGCAAAAAGATGGAAACACCGTAGATGCCCATCAACAGAAGAATGGATAAACAAACTATGGTACATACACACAATGGAGTATTATGCAATGATAAAGAGCAATGATGAATCTGTGAAGCATCTCATAACATGGACGAAACTGGAGGACATTATGCTGAGTGAAATAAGTCAATCACAAAAGGACAAATAATGTACGAGACCACTGGTGTAAAAACTCATGAAGAAGTTTACACACAAAAAGAAACAATCTTTTTTTGTTATGAAGCATGGGCGGTGTGAGAAGGGAACAATAGAAAATAGATAAGTGGTAACTTTGGTGAAGGGTAAGACAGTACACAATACTGGCGAAGCCAGCACAACTTGTACAAGGAAATGTCATGGAAGCTCCATAGACACGTCCAATCTCCCTGAGGGACTGAACTGCTGGGTGGAGGGCTGTGGGTACCATGGTCTCGGGGAACATCTAACTCAATTGGCATAACACAGTTTTTAAAGACAATGTTCTACATTTTACCTTTGTGAGTAGCATCTGGAGTCTTAAAAGCCTGTGAGCAGCCATCTAAAATACTCCACTGGTCTCACCCCTTTGGGAGCAAGGGAGAATGAAGGAAACAAGATACAAGGGAAAGATTAGTCCGAAGGACTAATGGACCACAACTACCACGGCCTCCACCAGACTAAGTCCAGTACAACTAGATGGTGCCTGGCTACCACCACTGACTGCTCTCAGCAGGATCACAATAGAGGTTCACAGCCAGTGCTGGAGAAAAATGTAGAACAAAATTCTAACCGACAAAAAAAGACCAGACTTACTGGCCTGACAGAGACTGCAGAAACCCTGCGACTATGGCCCCCAGCCACCCTTTTAGCTCACTAATGAAATCACTCCTGAGGTTCACTGTTCAGCCAAAGATTAGACAGCCCCATAAAACAATAAGGGACTAATAAGGCACAACAGTCCAGGGACAAGTACTAGAAGGTAGGAGGGGACCAGAAAGCTGGTAATAGGGAACCCAAGGTTGAGAAGGGACAGTGTTGACATGTCGTGGGGTTGTTAACTATTGTCATAAAACAATATGAGTACTATTTAATGAGAAACTGTTTGTTCTGTAAACCAACTAAAGTAAATTAAAAATAGGAAAAAAAATTCATATTTTTGCCCATTCTATGGAAAGGTGATCCAACAGAATTGTAAAATTATCAAACAATATCATTAATATCACATGCAAGTAAAATTATGCTCAAGATCATTCAAAAACAGTTGTAGCAGTACATTGATAGGAAACTTCCAGAAATTCAAGACAGATTCAGAAGATGATGTTGAATGAGGAATATCATTGCTGATGTTAGATGGACCTTAGCTGAAAGCTGAGAATACCAGGAAGATATTTACTTGTGTTTTTTGTGTATT
Source organism: Trichechus manatus latirostris (assembly GCF_000243295.1). Taxonomy (NCBI): domain Eukaryota; kingdom Metazoa; phylum Chordata; class Mammalia; order Sirenia; family Trichechidae; genus Trichechus; species Trichechus manatus. Next base: position 3,923,349 of record NW_004443983.1, on the reverse strand, counting down.
TTTTTTTTTAAACTATGCAAAGGCATTTGACTGTGTGGATCATAACAAATTTGTATAACACTGCAAAGAATGGAAATTTCAGAACCATTAGTTGTGCTCACGGGGAAGCTGCACTTAGAAAAGAGACAGTTTGTTCTAACAGAACAAGGAGATATTGCGTGGTTAAAAATCAGGAAATGTGTGGATAGAGTTGTATCCTTTCATCAGTGTCTCAATCTGTATACTTAAAACAGATAGGGTTAACTGTACTGGCGGAATAAAAGAGCTGTTAAAAGACTACCACCTAGATGTTGGGTAAACAAGAACCACATCCTCTTAACATAAAATAAGGTTAGAATAACCCGTGAATTGCTACTTCCTCAGTGTTTTTTTCTAGTCCCTTTCTCCTTCTTACAGGCTCCGCATGCACGGAAGAACAAAGTGTGACCGCTGTTTTGGCCCACTGAAGGGGGCGAGGTAATACAGAAGATCAGTGCGCCTGCGCCATATCCCATATCCCATAATAAATGATGCCAAGAGCTGCCAAGGGGACTCTGTCTTGAATATCAGTAGGTTCCATCTTGGATTCTACATGCGCGGGCAACCTAATTCGTATGCACTACCATTCCAAGGAGTACCCGCCCCTTCGAAGAAACCCACTGACTATTCATTGCCCTATTGTCCCTACCGAACCCATATAAGCCCTAGCCTTGCTTCTCTTTGCAAGTCAGCTCCCTACTGACTCCATTTACTTGTCACAAGTAAAATAAACCTGTTAGAGCTGAACCCAAAAATTGCCTCCTCTGTGGATTCTTACAAGATAAAGACAAGGACCCATTGAGTCTAGAGGGCCTCCGTGTCCTCAGCAGTAACATACTGAACAAATAATCCGAGAAACTGGACTATATGAAGAAGAACATGGCATTAGGATCGGAGGAAGACTCAGTAACAACCTGCAATATGCAGATGACACAACTTTGCTTGCTGAAAGTGAAGAGGACTTGAAGCACTTATTGATGAAGATGAAAGATCACACACAGCCTTCAGTACGGATTACACCTCAACATAAAGAAAACCAAAAGCCTCACAACTGAACCAATAAGCAACATCATGACAAACATAGAAGTTATTGAAGTTGCCAAGGATTTCTTTTTATTTGTATCTACAATCAATGCCCATGGAAGCAGCAGTTAAGAAATCAAACAACACATTGCATTGGGCAAATCTGTTGCAAAAGGCCTCTTTAAAAGTGTTAAAAAGCAAAGATGTCACCTTGAAAATTAAGATGTGCCTGACCAAGACATGGTATTTTCAATCACCTTATATGCATATGAAAGCTGGACAATGAATAAGGAAGACCGAAGAAGAATTGCTGCATTTCCATTATGATGGTGGCATAGAATATTGAATGTACTAGGTCCTGCCAGAAGAATAAAAAAATCTGTCTTGGAAGAAGTACAGCCAGTATACTCCTTAGAGGTGAAGATGGTAAGACTTCATCTCACGTACTTTGGACATGTTATCAGGAGGTATCATTCCCTGGAGAAGGACATCGTGTTTGATAAAGTAGAGCATCAGCCAAAAAAAAAAAAGGAAAACCGTTAACGAGAAATATTGACACAGTTGCTGCAACAATAGGCTCAAACATATAAACTATTGTGAGGATTGTGTAGGACCCGGCAGCGTTTCATTCTGTTATACATGGGGTTGCTATGGTGGGAACCAGCTTGATGGCACCAAAAACAATAGGCCAGGAGGCTCCTTGCTGGGCTCTCAGGTTACCCACTGCACTTCCCAAGACTAAAAGTGGTCTTAATTCGTCTCCCATGCACCAGTTGCTGCCCAATCTGTCTTGTTTGCAGTTAGTAAGGGCGGTAAACTTCTTATCTTTCCTCCCTCCTCCACAGCAGTATTTGTGATTTTAGACTGTTTGCTTTCTTGCTAATAATCTGTGTGAGAATGCCTGTGGATACCAAATTTCAATCTTGCCACCTCTGAGCAGAACTTCCTGCAGAAAAGAAAGCACTGGAAGCTTTACAAAGGTTGTGACTCTTAACCATGCACAGTTTTTGACATGATGAGTAAGCCTTGGGTCACTACATAGTCCAATTTGTTTGAAAGCAGGGTGCCTAGCTCCCCAGGCATGTGCAAAGTCCCAAGACCTCAGGTTGCTCAGCAGTCCTACCCAAGTTCCATCAGCCCAATTTCAGATTCAGTATTTCAACAGCTGTTCAAGCTCCTGCTCTTTCTACTGCATCACAAAATTGAGATGAATCAGACCTGGGTTTGAACACCTGATTTGCCAAATTGCATAAGTACTTAATTTCTCTGAACTCAAACATTTTCATCTTTAAAATGGGGATAAAACTCCATTTAGGAGGATGAAAATAGATAACTCATATGAATTGTTAGTCCAGTGTCAATCGGATAATGAGCACTCAACAAATGTTAGTGTATAGTGTAAAATCAAATCCAAACCCCTCATTCCGATTAACTGTAGAATGCTTACCAAACATTGGCCTATTTTGTTCAATTCTCAGTCACAGCATAGACTAATGCTTAAAAGTATAATAGGCTCTACATTTTCCTAACTCTGTAATGCTGGAAAAGTCACCTAATCTTCCTACCTCTCAATGTTTTGTCTCTAGAATCATATTGCCTGTGTTCAAATTCCAGCTTTACTCTTCAGTAGCTACGTAACCTTAGGCAATGCACTTTTCTGTGCCTCAGCTTCCTCATCTGCATTTAGATCTTAATGTTGGACATTATCTATCTCATTGAGTTATTGAGATAATTAAATGGGTTAATTCATATCAAGTCCTTGAAACTGTCTGCTCAATAAAAGTTAGCAAATATTAGTTTCTTTATCTGTCAGATTGGTATGATGATATTTATTCATGGTTTATTGTGAATATTAAATGAGATAATGAATTATGAAGAACCAGATAAAGTTGCTAATATTTGGTTATATGACAGTTTTGTATAATTTAATAATGTATAAAGGTCTTAGCATAATGGTTGGCACCTATTAAGCGCTCAGTAAATGTTGGCGTTACCATTTAATCAACATGTTAAGGTAAAGAACCAAGACTCTCACTCTTTCCTCTGTAGGTAAATGATCCAAACTAAGATCCTATACTGTGTCCCCAATAAGTTCTCTAATTCTGTTCAGCCTCAGATGATGCTTACAATATTGGGTCCATTTGCCATAAGTTTCTGTAGAAAGAAGGGATATGAGCTGCAATTCTTGGAATTCAACTGCTAACCCTAAAAAAAAAAAAAATCTCCTTTAATACAGTTTCACAGAGACTTAGACAACATCTTGTCTAAAAGCCATAGAGGTCATTTCCATTCTCCCCTCTTTTACCCCCAACCCTTGGTGAGACTCTGCACTAACTGACATTCTTTCTGGTTCAGGCCACTTCCAGTTTGTGTTGGGGCAAGTTAGGCTTCCATGCATAGCTCCAAGATTGCAGCTCCGAGATTAAAAGCCGTTTCTATTCCCTTTCTCTAGTTGACTCCTGACCAATCACTCCCTTGAAGTGATGATTATTTCAGTAAAGAATTTATGGCTTTTTGGTGTGGAGCAAGAAAGTGTCTGGCAAAAACTTTACAGGCTCTTTCATTTAGCTCAACTAAGTACGTACAACTTCAGTCCCACATCAGGAAAATGAGTGAGCACCTTCCCCAAGAAACAAGGCAGCCTTCACCAGAGCCAATGGGAGGAAAATGATGCATGGGATGGAGGAAAGCTTCAGCAACCAGCTCCTCTTAAAGCCATTTGTGAGAAAATGACCAAAAAATGTATGAAAGAGATTTGGATTAGATATTTTGTTTAAGAGTATTTATACTGATCCACACTGATGCTTAAGCTTATAGAACCACGATGCTGAAGAGACTCTATTCAAGTCTCTCTCCCTGATTTTAAGCAGGACTGAATGAAAATCTCTGCAGAGTGTCTTGAAATTCATTTGAGCAAAAGAGGGTAGATGAGGTAACGGCCAGCTTGGTAAAAATTTGCTGGTAGAGAGCAAGGAAACATTCTTGTCATAAAAATATTTTTATTAAATAATTGGAAACACAGAATGAAACACCTGCAGTTTATAAATTAAAGTCACCATATGGCATATTACATTTGCTAATAAATTCTTATAAGCAGAGCCCTAGAAGTGAATGAAGCCCTTTTAAAAGACTTTTGCTATAGTGCAACACTGTTTTATATTGGTTTACTTCATCCTATGGAACTTTTTTTCAAAATTCAAGTTACTAGGTTATAAGATAGTGCTTTAAAGTTCATCTCAAACTTTTGCTAGTGATAAAAACACACAGCAGAGCAAATTACTGAGGCATGAACGGCAGCAATAAATGAACAATTGAGGCAGTAATCTTCAGATATATTTTACTCAACTTTTGGTTGAAGCTCAGTTTTGTGTTGATTCTTGGGAGTGATGGAGGTAATAGTTTATCGATGGCAAGGTGGTTGTGGCGAGTATCTTTTCATTTTCAGACACTCCATTGCGTACAGCTTTAAGCATCAAATAGTCAACGACTCAAAATTTTTTTCCAGCCCTTCTTCTCCCTTTAGGAAGAGAAAAAGCAGTAACAAAAACAGCATTGAGATCACTTCCTAAGCCCCATAAGTTAGTATTATTTTTGGCCTGCAAAAGAACAAATTATTTTTTCAAGAGTAATAAGACATCACTGACTCTACAACACGAATGCCTTCTTCCTGGATGCAAACTGTCTTAAGCTAGAAGTCAAATGTTCCAACCCCCATTTACATGCCGAGTATTTCATGCTGCTTGATTCACTACCCTAACTTAAATAGGTGACATTGCAGTGCAGAAATGGGTTTGTTAAAAAAAAAAATGCATTATATGCATATATCTGAGAGAGTGTTTCTGCCTCCAGCAGAGCCAAAACAATGACAATTTCTAAAGTTCCTAAATTTGTTTCGAATTGCCTTTGGTGTCTTGGCATACCTGTTGAATATCAATAAATGATTCCAGCTCTTCGCAGTGTTGCATTCCATTATACACAGAGTTACTATGGGTGGGAACCAGCTTGATGGCACCAAAAACAATAGGCCAGGAGGTTCCTTGCTGGGCTCTACAATCAATGCCCATGGAAACAGCAGTTAAGAATTCAAACAACACATTGCATTGGGCAAATCTGTTGCAAAAGGCCTCTTTAAAAGTGTTAAAAGTTGGCTCTGACTCATGACAACATTATGTATAACAGATTTGCCTTCTTCATGATTGTTGGTACTTTTTAATGCAATGTAAGAATTAGGATCATAAAATTCTTAGAAGAAAACATAGGGGTAAATTTTCTGGACCTAGTTTTGGACAATTAATTCTTAAACATGGCACCAGAACACAAGCAAAAAGACAATATAGATAAACTGTATTTTATCAAAATTAAAAGGTTTTGTGCATCAAAGGACTTTGTCAAGAAGGTGAAGAGACAACTCACAGAATTGTAGAAAATATTTGGTAATCATATGTCTGATAAGGGTTTAATAGCTATAATATAAAAAGAATTCCTACAAGGCAACAACAACAAGAACAACAACAAAGACCCAATTTAAAAATGGGAAAGGACTTGAATAGACATTTCTGCCAAGAAGATATACAAACGGCCAATAAACAGATGAAAATATGCTCACTGTCATTTGTCATCAAGGAAATGCAAATCAAAACCACAATGTGATATCACATTATAGCCATTAGGCTGGCTATTATAGGTAACATGGACAATATCAAGTGTTAGTAAGGATGTGGAGAAATTGGAACCCTCATTGGTTGGCATATAAAATGGTGCAGTCAATGTGGAAAACAGGTTGGAAGTTTCTCAAAAAATTAAAATAGAATTACCATTTGACCCAGCAATTCCACTTCTAGGTATATATATACCCATACATACCCAATAGACTTGAAAGCAGGGACTCAAACAGATCCTTGTGCACCAACGTTCGTTGTAGCACTTTTTGCAACAGCCAAAAGGTGGAAACAATCAGAAATCCAAGTGTCCATCAACAGATGACATATATATATGTACATACATACATACACATACCTATAATGAAATATTGTTCAATCATAAAGACAAATGAAGTTCTGATACATACTATGACATGGATGAACTTTGAGGACATTATACTGAGTAAAATAAGTCAGACACAGAGGGACAAATGTAGTATGATATCATTTATATGAAAAATCTATAATAGAAAAATGCATAGAGACAAAAGTTTATTAGTAGTTATCAGTGACCAAGGGGACGGGGGAATGTGGGGTTATTGCTGAAGGTGTGCTGAATTTGGGTTTGAGGTGATAAAAATCTTTTTGAACTAGTGGTGATGGTTGCATAAAATGGTGAATTTAATTAATGTCACTGAACTGTACACTTCAAAGTGGTTAAAATGACAATTTTTGTTATATCTTCTCAAGGTAACATCATGAACTTAAAGAAATAATCTCTGAAACATATTGTTTAATTAATCAATCCTTTAGAGTTTAATGTCCAGATTCTACACTAGAGTGTGGTAACATGTCTGAAAGTATGCAGCCAGTGTATGCTTTTGTCACTCTTGCATGAGCAACTCTAAGAGTTAGGGAGTAACAATGTTTACCTTGGGATAGGACAAGCACAAGCTTTCTTCAAAGAAAGATATCCAACACAGTTGAGTAGAGCAGTATGTGGAAGTTGTTGCCCAAACAGCTGAGTTTCTGCTGTATCTGTCCAATGAAGGGACATTGTTGTGGATTGAAGTTTGTACCCCAGATACATGAGTTGGAATCGTAACCTCTATACCTGTGGACGTAATCCATTTTGGTGGTAGGATTTTCTCTGTATGTCAGTGAAGCCATATCAGTACAGGGTGTGAACTAAACCAAATCAATTCTGACTTGTAAGGAGCAGCATAGACACAGAGACAAGCAAGCACAAATGGGGAAAACAGAAGCTACCTGATGAGGATGGGAGCAGATGAATCTACAAGTCAAGGGTTGCTGACTAGGAGAAGCTAAAATAAACAAAGAAGGACCTCCCCTTAGAGCCACACTCTGAACTTGGACTCCTGGCTTCATGAATTGTGAGAAAATAAATTTCGGTTCTTGGGGTATTTGTGTTACAACAGCATTAGGAAACTAAGGCAGATGTATTTCTTTTCCAACATATGCACAATTTCTTTGTAAATGACTGTGACTATTTAGCACTAGTTTCAGAATTTATGTTAATTCATCTCTCTCTTCACTCCAAATTACAGGCATTCCTCATTTTTGCTTATACAGACAATACTAAACCAAAAGCAAATTCACCCTTACGTTGTGGATGACCAGCTTAGAGAAACTATTGAAGAATTCTAAGAGTGAGAGCTCAATCATTTTCACATGCTCTGGATACTATAATCTGAGCCCATTTTAAAGGATTATGTTTTTCTCAACATTTGTATTATTTATCATGTCCACGTGTGCATTATTTAGCAAATCCTCTATGATTATCAGGGTGCTTTCTTCCCAGAAACACAGACCTTCAGACTCTCTGTTCTCTTTGTTCCTCCTCCTCCTACTCCACAAACGCTCATATACCCCAAATAAGGAACTAATCCATGCTGGAACATTCTACAAAGAAAAAAAAAGTAATAATCTCTACTACAACAACTTTGTATATCTACTACAACAAATTTTTAATCTAAGTAAGAAAAAAAATAAAATAAGTATATTCTGCATTTTTTTTCTAGGACCATAAGACTGGAAGTCCATTGACAAATGAGGAAGTATACCAATTTTCTACTAAAAGAACAGAATCCCATTAAAAAGAATTATTTGAATTAATCTAGGTTCATATGTTGATGTTACCAGCTCTACCTTTTCCCAAACTTCTGATTTACTTAATAATCCAGAAACACAATGAATTAAATTTATTTCTGTCAAGAAATTGTATAACAGACTCCGGCAAGATGGCGGTCTAGGCAGAAGCACCACGCCGTCCCTCCACAACAAAGATCCGAAAAAATAAGCCAAACAGAGAATCAACAATCCTGAAACCCTAGAACATCAAATGAAGAGATAAAGAACTCAGCCGAACACCAAACGGAGTAAGAATACTGA
>NW_004443983.1:3885441-3906730 GCF_000243295.1 Trichechus manatus latirostris | reverse complement strand
TAACCAATGTCATAAAACAGCATGTGTGTTACTGTTACATGAGAAACTATCTGTTCTGTAAGCCTTCACCTGAAGTACAATAAAATATTAAAAAAAAAAAAAGAAATTGTATAACAAAAAGTAATGTGAGATCAAGTTAAAGTAAATACAATAATATTAAATACTAAGAGAGTTCAGAGCTAGCCAAGAGTACCTACCTTCTTTGTAATCAGAAAACTTTCACAGAAAAAGGGGCATCTAAGGGTGGCGTTGACCATGGCTGCATTGCAGATTGTGTGGGGAGGAATTTTAACAAAACAGCCACAGCATGTTACAAATCAATAACCTAGATTAAACAATTTTTGTAGGGAAATTTGGAAAGAAATCTTGAAAAGTAGGTTGGGATTAGGTTGTAAGAGCTGAAGTTCAGGCTAAAATCGGGACTTTGGATTCTTTTTCTCAGCTGCTCAGAATTGTGAATGGTTCTCTATTGCTAAATGCAAAAAGATGGGTCTATAAAGATCAGTGTGGTAGTCATGAAAGGATGGATTGGAGAGACACAATATTGGAGGCAGAAAGAAGGTTTCAGAGAAAAGTATTCTTAGTACAGATTGTTGGCATCAGAGAATGCCTGTTGATCACTTCCAGAACTGCCAAATCAAACCAAATGTTAAGCTTCATTTTTATGAACATAAACCTTCCCAAACTCTGACAAGTTCACATGCATTATTGAGTATCTTGTGACCCCTGACTCAACTCAAACATTCTTCAGTGACTTTGCATATTTTTCTCACATTTTACTCCCAAGGTTTATGAAACATATATTTTCAGGAAATTTACTTTCATATGCATCTTCTAACAATGTAATTAAACTTGCAACTCGGTTGTAATATATATTTTTAAATACTATACACTATCATAAAAATGTTATACATAGCACCATCTGTTGGCTGAGGTATCTTTAACAGATGAAAAATGTTTTATGCAAATTGGATTAGAATATCATTAAAATCTTTTAACAGAGAAAGGGAAAGCATAGTTTTAATTCAAATCAGAACAGAATGATGTTTATATATGGTCACTGACTGAGAATGAAGCCTGAAAATTTGGATTATATGGCCTCTGCCAAGAGTAATAGCATCAGCTATGACAAATTGATCTTGGAATAATTTACATTAATCAGAGGTGATATAATGATCAAAAAGTCATAGAATATACATTTTAGACACACAGAGGTCACCTAAAACAGGAATAAATCATGAATACATTCAATTTAAAGATGGAATACAATGTATAAGAATATTATGGAATAGCAAAATCAATTAAGATGCAGTTCCACGTAAACCCACTGTTGTCAAGTCGATTCCAACTCAGAGATGCAGTTAGAAGGTGAAATTAACCAAATGTGCATCTTACATAGTCCTCTTTGCTTCAGTTTAGCATACCCGTGAATATACAATGGTGTAATATTTGGATATGCAGTAAATTTGGGGGGAAATTCTACTTATATTTACTTGATATTTTTGGAAATCGGCAATGGAATGAAACTGTTCTTTTTCCAAATATTTATCTTTTTGTAGGGTGTAGTATTTGTGATAAGGACACAGGCAGCCTCTGCTTCAAAATTTTTCTTCTTTTTTTGTGTTTCTTGAGTTATTGTCTTTAGGAAATATCAACAACTGGAAATGATCAAAGAAATTCAAATATACAATTTTCAAGTGTTTGATTTTTTGCCATAAATTGTATCAGTGGTTTTCAATTGGATGTCATGGTCCAGTGCTAGGCAGCCCTGCTTTTAAGTAGCTAATCGAAAGATCGGAGCCCTGGTGGCACACACTGTGGTTAAGAGCTCAAGCTGCTAAACAAAAGATCTGCAGTTCGAATCCACAAGCGGCTCCTTGGAAACCCTGCGGGGCAGTTCTACTCTGTCTTGTAGGGTCGCTATGAATCGGAATCCACTTCGAACCTACCAGCTTCTTCACAGGAGGAAGATGTGGTGTTCTGCTCCAGTAAAGATTACAGCTTTGGAAACCCCATGAGTCAGTTTTACTCTGTCCTATAGGGTCGCTCTGAGTCGGAATCTACTTGACGACGATGGATTTTTTGTTTTGTTTTGTTTTTTTACACTTTAAATGGAGTTATAAAACATGCACATGAAAGAAAACATACAAGTGAAAGCTGCATGAATTTGATATGTAATGAGTATCAAAAATAATAAATGGTAAAGGTATTCAAAGGAAATAATTCTTCTAGACCTAGAGTATTCAGGTCAGAGTTTATGCTCTTCCATGTTATACCTATTGTCTCTTCCATACTTATTCATTTGCCACTAAACTCTAGCCCATTGAGCTAATTGATTTTCCCTAAATAGACATTTTATAGTTCTATGTGTTTGCACAGTTTTTCTGACTTTGTAGGAATGCCCATTTTCTATTTATTTTCTTAGTAAACTCACAGTTTTCCTTCAATAGTCATCTTAACATAACTTCCCATTCTCTTCATAAAATGGCCGCTGCTTATTTCTCCATCTTTATCTCTCATCAATTTGTTACTTTATTTTCTTAACTTTAATTTTGGTGAAAATATACACAGCATAACATGCACCCATCATCAATTTCTTGAATGTATGATATGCTCAATTTATGCTGAACCCCTTAAATTCCTGGAATATGTTAAATTCTCTCTTTTATAGGTATTCCAATGCACTCTTTCCTCTCTCTGAATGCCTTCTTTTTCTACCTCACCCCACCCCACATCTCACTTTACTTTATAATATATATATTATATAATATTTATAATTCCAACTCACCCTTTGACTTTCAGATTAGAGATTATGTCTATTATAGAAGTTTTCCTTGATGTTCCAATATGCATTAGGAGTTCCTCTCAAGTGCTCTCATGTACTTTTCTTGTTAGTATTTATTACAGCTTATTTATGATGTCCTGCTTCTTCTCTAGACTATAATTTCCATACACCTTCTTCAAGACTAAAATATTTCCAGGTAATGCAGTTTCTAATACATAGTGTTTACTTGGTAAATATTTACAAATAAATAAATACACAAATGAATGGTCCCTCTTTTATGAGAAGCAGTGTTACTTGTTTCCTTTTCTATGTTTCCAAAGGATTTTTGTTTAATAATTATCATAAGTTAGCTTTACTTACTTTAAACAGTTTTTTATTATTATTTGTTTAAGTAAAAGTAACTATCTTTGAAATTCCAGACCTTAACATAGTAGACAGTAAGTAGGTTTTAAGTCAATGTCTTAGTTATCTACATCCACAAGTGGATGACTTTAACAAAGATAAATTTATTCTCTCACAGTCTGGGAGTCTAGAGGTCTGAATTCAAGGTGCTCCAAGGGAAGGCGTTTTCTGTGTCAGCTCTGGAGGAAGATCCTTGTCATCAGTCTTCGCCTAGTCTAGGAGCATCTCAGCACATGGACCCCAGGTCCAAAGGACTCGCTCTGCTCCTGGCTCTGCTTTCTTGGTGGTAGGAGATTCCTGCACTGAGACACTCCTACACTAGAGGAAGACTGATGACAAGGCCCTTCCCCAAGAGCCAACAGAGAGAGAAAGCCTTCCCCTGGAGCTGGTGCCCTGAATTTGGACTTCTAGCCTCCTAGACTGCAAGAGAAGAAATTTCTCTCTGTTAAAGCCATCCACTTGTGGTATTTCTGTCATAGCAGTACTAGAAAACTAAGTCAATGTCTACCGAATAAATAGAGGAATATGTTAGTCAATTGTTTTCACTCTATTAATTGATTAGCTACATATCATTTTAGTATTTTCAATAACCTTCTTAAAATCTAACAGAAATTAGTACTATGATCACTTCCAAAAAAAATATTAGAACCTAAGAATATCTTAATTCCATTTACTTCTCTTTTGCATTTTGTGGTTTTGGTGTTATATGTTTTATAACAGTTACTGAAATATTCCATTTTTTTCTTCCTTCCTGAATTTCACATTTCCATCCAGGTTAATTTTTTCTCAGATTGAAGAATTTTTCTTAGTATTTATTTTATTGCAGTTCTCTGTTGGAAAATTCTCTGCTTTTGTTTGCCTTTATTTGCCTTCACATCGAAGGAATATTTTCACTAGATAAATGCTTCTAGATTGATAACTATCTTTTCACTACATTGAATTCCATTTCATTTTTATCTGGTTTTCATAGTTTCTGTTAAAAAGCCAACTGTTGATCTTACTGCTGTTCTTTTGGAGCTAATGTGCTCCCCAACTCATCCTACCTCTGGCTACTTTTATGATTTTATGTTCATTTGTAATTTTCAATTTTTTTGACTGTTATGTTCCATGGTATGATTTATTTTTTTTACATATATTTATCCTAATTAGGGTTTTTAGTACTTCTTAGATTATGGTTTAATATCTTTCCTTAGTTTTGAAAATTTTATGTGTATTATCTTTTTATATATTGCTTCTGCCCCGTTCTCTCTCTCCTCTCCTTTTAAGACTCCAACTCACATTTATGTTAGAATCTGTCATCATAGCACATGTCTTTTATGATCTTTTCTGTATTTTCTAGTTTTACATTCCATATATCAGCCTTTATACTTTCTCCTTACTTGAAGTTTACTGATCATCTGTTTTCCTGAATCCGTTTTGAGATAAACCAATTAATTTAGTTCCATCTAGTACTATAATTGTCATCTAATTCTTTTATACAGATTCTAGTTCTCTGGTAAAATTCTACTTTTGACATCTATTTTAATCAAAGTAGTTTTTAAATTTGTGTCTGATAACTCCAATATCCTGGTCACCTATAGGTGTCTTTCTTTCTTCAATCCTTCCCTTTCAAAAATTAATTATTTTTCTTGTTATGTCTGGTAGTTTTTATTAATGCCAAATATTATTTATAACGCATTCTAAAGTCTCTTTGTGTTATTTTCTTCCAGAGAGAATATGCCTATTCTTTTTTTGTTGGTTGGTTTGTTTAGGGGTGGGGATCAGGCAACAGAGACATAAATAACTTTAATCTAATCAGGGACTGAATTGACTGGTGGGTGGTTTATACTTAGCAGACCTGATCTACTTCAGTTGTTCTCTCTAGAAATCCTAACTCGAGAAATCTGGGTGTTTCTTAGAGATTGTCTTCCTTGGTTAATCATGGACTCCACTTTTTGTCTTCCTGGCGTCTGAAAACTCTGTTCAGCTTTTCTGTAGAATGAAACTTCTTCTATCTCCCTGCAGGTACTCCAAGAAGAAAATTTGATAAAATAGGACAAACAAAATCCTCATATTAATGATGAGTAAATTACAAAATATATTCACTTTAGCAACAACTATTTTTGTACCACTGGTTCCCATTGTGAACTTCTTCATATTTTTCTTTTACATTTCGCCACCAGGAAACAAACTCATTACAACAGCAAATGCAAACCAAAAAATTTCCAGTAGTGACACCAAAAATGAAAGGCAGCCTGTGTTAATTAAGTATCAAAAAGGAAAACAATATATATATGTTTTTGCCTTCCTCAGGGAGGACTAGGAAAGCTCTGAAACTTGAAATATGTGATAGAACTGGTGAATGAGCAAATGAAGGATAGACAATTATCTAAATCAAAAACAGACATAAAATTGGGTAACCAAATGATCAGGTTCCTTATATACAAGCTTGCATTTTATTGGAGTTGTAGCAAAATTATATCCCTTGAAGATTCCACCAGACTGAGCAGAGGAGGAATACCTGTTAACCTGATTTGAGAATTTACACTGGGTTATGTTACCTTCTTTCTTCAATGACAAGAATAGTTTTAAAATAAAACACATTGCCTGAAATCAGAACACTGAGACCACAGAGACCATTATGTAAGGCAAGTCAATTTTTAAGCCTAACAACCTTGAAGGTGTCCCCTTGAGCAGGAAGTATTATAATGGGAAGAAATGCATCATTACTGTGTCCTTTCTTTAGGAATAGGAACTATCCTTTTAACTCAACAGCTTGCTCTATCACATGGGATATCATTTGGACCTTTGAGGAAGAATGTAAGATTCTTGGTCTGGTTTGAAATGTTTGCACGTGGTCATCTAAATCCCTGAAGAAACTTTTAAGTTTCTGGCCAGACCTGCTGCTATTGAAAACAGTAAAAATATTTTCAGAATCTTAAAGATTGAAATACTTCATCTGTAACCTTTTCAAAACTCTTTTTCCTATTGGGAGCATGAATTTGGGCTTTTGAGTCATTTGACTACCTATTTTGAGTTGCTTCATTAAATCTTTCACTGGGTTATGGCCAGGTTTCTGGGGGAATGGGGGAACACAGAGAATTGAAGGGCTGTAGCCTGCTTTTGAAGCATGCTTTCCCCTATACATTTGGATTTTAACATGTTTAAGGGTTTTGGGAAAAGGAATTGTATTACCTGCAGTGTAATGAATTCTGACCTTAAAAACATAAAATAATTGATTTCTAAATTAGTGGAAATACATACAGAAAAACATTTATTTATGTTTGTATTTACCACTATAATTATTAAGGTGAGGGACTAATTGGTATAAACACTTAGTTGCACAATGTCAACTTTGCAAGTTAGACTAGGTCAAACCCTTATATTAAAGTAGACATCCTCTAAAAGCAATTCCAGCCATGGAAATTTATTGGAAACTTGATTATTCATTATTGGGGTTTGTGTAGGGTTCAAGATAATTTCAGCATGCATGCTTACATGAGATATTGGTTTATCAATCATTATCATCATCACCATTATCATCACAATCATTGAGATGTATAAGACAGTATATATGTGTTCCAGTAACTGTTCTAAGTGTTTCACACACTTTACCTCATTTAATATTAACAGTAATATTATAAAGTAAGTGTTTTTTATTGCTACATTTTATGGATGAAAGAAAAAAAAAAAAGAGGCTTAGAAAGTTTAAGTAACGTGCCCAAAGTTAAATGGAACAAGTGGTGAACAAGGTAATTTTCCATGTCCATTGAACAGCTAATGAACAGATCCAAAACATAGAGTAGGAGAATCTGGCCTCTTTTTATGGACATTTTTCAGGCCACTTGACAATCTCAATTATCTTGTGTGAGCAATAAGCTAATTTGATTGTTAAATTGAAGATATTTTTCTAAAAGTAGTAAACATTCACAGTTTACACTTGATTTTTATTAGAAGAGCTTGTTAACTCAAAATAATTTAAACTGGTGGGATATGCATTATGATGTTCTTTTCCTTATCAGGAGGTAATTGCAAGTGACCAAATATTTCCTCCTCTCTGTTATCCACACCAAAGAATGACAGAGACACAAGTGGCAGCAATGTGACACACCACTTCTGAAACTTTGTACCATACAGTCCCAAAGTCAACAGACGGGATCCTTATCAAACCTGAAAGGAGCAAAGGAGCCCAGGACAGTGACAAGTCGCACTTGGATTCCTTTATTATCCAATCTAGGAAGAACTAGATTGACACAACTGAACTCCGTGGTCTTAAGATTTTTGGAGGAGAAACAAGCAAACAGGTCCTCATTTCCTTCAGGGTATCCATGGAAAGACTAAGCTCCACACAGAAACTCATAAACTGCTAGAGAATATTACAGAGTTAATGTAGCTCAGAAAAAAAAAATCTGGGCTGTGACGCTGAAGGTCTGGGTTTTATTTCTCTACTTCGGCTGTTTTGACTAGATAACTGAGGGGCAAACTATTAAATTTACAGCTTCAAATGAGGAAATGAGGGTATTAAAATGCTATATTATTTATAATATCTATATAAATAATTTATATAGATATTATTTACATATATATGTAGTACTTCACAACTTTCTCAATGGGCCTTTCCAATTAAGTACATTATAATTTTGCCACAAGCACTCTTCTCCTCTGAAATTCTGAGCCAAATATCCAAGTTCACTATCAACTTGTGTCTTCATCACTTAATACTGAAAATTAGTTTCTTATCATGAAAACAAAATTTTCAAAAGTCATGTTTATGTGCATTACGTGTATCATAGCTACACAACCCCATTACAAAAATTTATTTTCCTTTTTGGCAAAGGATATTGAATCATGATCTAATAACTTCAAAGATAGCTAAAAATATACCTTAATAATGCAGTGTCTTGTGGTGAGGTGGGTTAAAGCAAGGAACATTGGTGTATTGTGAGGGAAAACATACAAACCGTTATGAAGAGAGGTCATGACATGAGTTCATTCACATTTAAACAGGCTAGGAAAAAAAAGAAAGAATCAGAGTATTTCTGAAAGTCGTTGTGAGACTGATGCTTACTGTGTCGTCTCTATAGTACATCTTGATTTGTAATTCATACAGTGTTACAAAATATTATAAATCTAATGGAAAAAAAGGGGCTCATAGTCTAAGGAGTTCATGTAAGAGAAACTAAAGTTAGAAAAAGAAAATGATGACTATCCCAGATTTTACAATTGTTTCCTTCTCTCTTTTACCTATAGAGTCTAACCTTACAGTGAAGAGCCACAATATCTATCAAAAGGTATCACTGAAAGTCAAGCCATATTTATGTCTCAGTTATTGAAAGTCTAACTTACAAATCAGTCAATATATGGAACTGAGAATAGCTTATATTACATAAAGGTTAGTTTAAGACTATAAATGAATGCATACCATATTATTTTTTTAAAATTGACTTGGAAGTGTTCTAATCCTTCAACCTAATATTTCAATTTATGACCTATATGTTGAGCATTTAGGCACCACAAAGAGAGGAATGAGATATAATTTCACTTAATAGATTAAATCCAGTACAATATTTGAAACTTAAATGAAGAATACTTTATGTAACTCCTAGGAATGAGGTTAGTTTCTGTGTCCTAATCTTTAAAAATATTATCTAATTATACTTGTAAGAAGAAAGATGCAAAATATCAATTTATTCTCTTTTTGAAGTCTCATTGCAAATTCTTGGCACATCCCTGAACTGTTCCTTGCTAATATACTTTATGTAATAATTAAGTCTGTAACTTTTTAGAAGAGAAGCATCACATCCTCTGTCTCTTTATTTTCCACACCTGATGAAAGAATTTAGGCATATATTAGACTCACAGTAAATACATATAGAATGGCATAGCTTAGCATAGAATGTCCTCTTAAAGATTTTCAGTAAAATCTGTATACATGTAAGAGTAAAAAAATGGACAACCTTACACCATGGTTTGTAATTTAAAAACTGTAGACTTAGGTCCACAACCATGGCTGGCTGATACTAATCAATTTAACTACAAACCTAAAATCAGTCTGCTAAATTCCATTCTTTGAATCAGATAAAAAAAATTGTCCATCATCAAGAACTGTCTTTACTCAGCATTCTATTCTTCTTTAGTACAATGTAAGAGTTTTCCACATCACAATAGGAATACCGCGCTGTTATAGAATTGACTAAACCACTCAGTTGTACAGAAATGTTCTGTCTACCGACTCACCCTGCGATGTGCCAAAGTGGCTTTAGAAGAAACATTGACCATTAACACAAGAGTGTTAACCCTACTCAGTGTGCAAATAGGATGGGTTTTCTGGAGTGTACTGGAGCCAGTGCTCACAAGAGTCATTTGTGTGCATCTCTCCTTCATTGTGTGTTAAGTGACGTCATGTTAGTAGCTTGAAATTGATTGTGGTGAGAGTATTTACACCACAGAAATTGGAAGATGTCACTGATCAGGTCCTTATAATCACATTACTGGCTTTTATCATCACACTACTGGCTTTCCCTTTTCTTTTCTTGAAGATTACTGTTTCTCCTACCTCTTCCCATTTCTATTGAAGAAAACAAACAAAAACTGGCGGCATTTTCTTTTTTAAAATTATAATCTCATAACATAAAATACCACAGTGATAGACAGGCCTAACAAAATAGAGACTGATTTTGGAAAATACATCTTAGTTTCTAATCATTTTCACTACTTTTAAGCAGAAGAAAAATAAACATATGTTTGCTAATTTTCAATATTCTTTACAAGCATATATTTTGCTACTTTGTGTTTTCATACTCAATGTATGGTAAGTCTTAAAACCCCTGGTTATTCAAAATTCAAAAAACATTCCTTCCGATCTGAATTCCTAAATCTGTTTTATCAGGGGACTAAATTTATTTCCTTCATATTATCCCCTACCTGCTAATTTGAACTTTTGCAGTTAGCTTCAAAACAGTGGTAGATTGCAAAATAGCATTATTTTTTAAGATGAAAGTATCAACAAAAAAACAAAAGTGTTACCAATTAAATATACTTGTTAAGTTTCTTATCATGAAAACAAAATTTTCAAAAGTCATGTTTACGTGCATTATGTGTATCACAGCTACACAACCCCATTACAAAAATTTATTTAAGTTATAACACGTATATTTAACCATTTATTGGCAGTGAGTGTATTTACAGTATTTTTTTCTCCTTTATTTTCTATGTTGTCCTAAAACTTATACAGCATTTTCTCTCTCATCTTTACTCTAAATAGAATTATGAAATAAGTATGGAATTCACATGGGGATGCTTTCCGTTTGTTCCATTATGTATGTCAGGGTATATATGATTTATACTTTTCTCCTTAAGTCAAACAACATTAGTTTTCTTTGAACATCTGGCTGGCATCTGGGAGATCTACTCTCTGCACTATTAATCAGAGTATCATTGTGAAGTTTGGGTAATGACTGATGTGAATGGAATATATTTATATGTAGAAAAGTTCACTTTATTGATTTACTATTATTCAGCATCCTGAAGTGCTTTGGTTTTCAACACAATTTAAACACATTGCCAAAGCTTTATTTATTTCATAAATTTATACAATATTTTTCTTCCAAAGTGCTATGTGGTAAATGGCAACCAGGCAGAATCAAAAGGCACTTTGTCTTCTGTCTTCAGTCATGTTCACTGAGCACTTTCCCGTGAGCTAGGAAACCCAACAGCAGTCTAGCCAAAGCCCTATTGCATCCTCTTTTTTTCCCTCCAGCCTCTTCTGTCTAAATCTTGACACTTTCATGTGTCTGTTTTGCCAACAATCCCCCTCTTTCACTATCTTGCTCTGTCTCATCTTCCTCTCCTTTTTGCCTCATTAGAAATCATTCCACTCTCCAATTAAGTAAAATAAAAACATAAGAATGAAATCAATTTTTCATGACTTGATGTGCCTCACTTAGTTTTTATTCTCTACTCAGTGGGAATTTTTTGTTTCCTTGTTGCTCTTTTCTAAGTATCTTCTATTTTTACCCTAGTGTAAAAGTCTATTTAAGGAAGAGCTATTTATTGTCATTTAGGGGTTAATATTTCTATCTCAGTTTAAGAATGAAGAATACGATTAGATAAAATAAAGAGAAATATATAGGAAATGTGAATTAAATTGAACACAAAGCTAACGGCTTTTGGTGTCTAAATTGTGCATTATCCTTATTTTTAAAGGTATTCTTTAAGCCCAAACCTTCGAGTAAACAATGAGCACCATATTTAAATTTTCAACTCTTGACTTCCATTGCTTTTGGGCTTTATTCAATGTCCCTGTTTTAGTTGTTAATCCACAAATCTGTGTGTAAAGAACATTGTGCCCAATAGACACTAAAGATATGTTTCTCTGGTGATCAAAATGATAATCAAATGCTAACTAGGCTTATTATTGTTGTTTACTTATGGTAACAAATGCTCAGTATGGTGAGACGCAAAAATGAGAGATTGGTCTCGGAAGTTCCTTCTTCTTATGATGTAGCTCTAACAATGGGGCATGGATATGTCTATAACTTTGAATTGAGGTTGTGAAGGCAGTGGAGTCTCTGTGAACATTTTCCTCACGATAAATTAAATCCGGTAGTCCACGATTACTAGTAATCATTGCTCTCTTTTCATCACGTTGGCTCTCCTTTGAGCTAACAGAGAGTAAGCAGAGATTCTTAATTGCCTGGGAAATATGATGGTGACTAACCCTGATTTTCAACAACAGTGCGTACTTCTAATTTCTATGAAAATATAAAATTTAGTGTTTCTCTCCAGTTACTTCCACAGTTTCCAAATAACTTTGCCCTGTGATAATTATGTATTATTACTGTGACTGAGGTCTTCCCCAGATGTGACTATATGAGTCACTGGTTAAGGAATTCCTTTACAGCTGTTTGTACAGTGCTCTGGGAGCTGGTGTAATATAAGGTGTTTACTTACATGCTGGCTCAGTAAATCAGACTGCTATTTCACATGCAAGAAGCCTAATGAGCCAATACTGACTGCAAAAAAAAGCAAACTGGGTGTCGTTCATCCCACACTTAGCTATTAAGAAGAAGGAAAACCCGCTGTAGATCATGCTAAGTTGAAGCAACAGAACAACCAGTTGTACCATTTCCTATCGTCGCTCTTACAACTGAGTTTAGCACTGAAGAGGTCACAAAGCAGTTCTGTATCTAACAGCTGTCACATTTTAAAACAATTTAAATAGATTTCTATTTCTTCTTTATAAGCAAAAATAAGACAGTCTCGTGCAAAAGATTTTTCTAACAGACAACTTTATAAAGGAGGCTAAATGGAGGTGAGCATTGCAAAGGCTCAACAAAGGGATGACCCCTGAATTCCTCCTTGCTCTCACTGCAACTCCCTAAGCAACTTAGTAGCTGTTTTCTGCTGGTTGTATAGGTTGGTATTATGGCTGAGGTGTGGTGGTGGCTGCTTGTTTTATTCCTGTATTCTGGGATGCATTCTCCTTGCACAAACCCAGATATAGACCTTTTTCTAATTACTCTGTTATCCTAGAAATTTTCACTTCTCGGATGAGGATCCTAAGAAGGAAGCACAGAGGAAGGAAAAAAGCAACATGAAATTTCAAAATTAGGGGGACTTTCTTCTTGCTGTACTCCAATGGTTGCAACTCCAATTCTCTTTGGGAGGCAGTGTTCAGCTGATTGAACTGATTGCTTCTATAAGCAAATTGCTGAGTTGGAGAAATGAGAGCACACACAACTAGGAGATGAGGAAGAGGGACAGAAGCTCAACCCCAGTGAAAATATATCATATTATTTTCAAGACAGAAGGCGTGATGGACTTGAATACTTGGAAAAGTGGTAAGAAATACAAGTATTTGAGAGAAATGAGACTATTCCACAATTCCATTAAACAAAGCAGGATTGAGCCCACACATCTGTGCTATCTACACATTTACACACACACACGCACGCACGCACGAACGCACGCACATATTCGTACCCGCCATGATGGATTCCCAGTCACTCTTTTGTGCTTTTTATGTCACTAACAAAAATCAAGAGCATAGTCCTGAATGGAGCATCAATGTATATTAAAAAAAAAAAAAAAAAAGCAGAAACAATTGTTTTGCCAAATTGTACATTCTAGTTCTAAGTTCACAAGTCCACTTACAAATTCCCCATGAGAGTCATGGATTTTAAACTGAGTTGGCGTGAGGGAAGGGGTGTACCTTTGCTGATCCTTGTTGTTCTGAGCTTGTGGACAGTCATGAACTTTTCATTTTATGTGATCTCATGGGTGAGAGAACTGCACACCTGCTTGGCTCATGCTGAACAACATTTTTTTAAGAGTCTAAACACATAACATACCCACCAGAGAATTTCATTCTGGGAGAAATTTTCTTGTAAATTCAGACAGTTAACACATCCCCTACAGTCATAATACTATCCCTACGCTGTAATTATGATATAGATTGGGAAAGTTGGCATTGTGTGATCCTTATGGAAATGAATCCAGTATATTTTCCACATGCTTGTTAGATATACTTAATAAAACATACTGCACATACATTTAAAATACAAGGAAGTTTTATACATGTTATTAAAAATATAGCCTAGTTAAACATTTTGTATGATGTAACAGTGGACAAGGGACATACTATTTGAGAGCCTTTCTAGAACCTATCTGGGCCACCAAATCTGTCAGACCATCCTTGAAACTGACTTCTTCCAGGAAACTTCCCTCAACTAATTAAGACAGTGATGCTGAAGTTCCCTGACAAAGAAATTTCACAGGTCTTCTCTCCTCACTGGAGCCCTGGTGGCACAGATAGTTTCTGATTAGACCTATGGCTGCTAATCAAAAGGTTGTCAGTTCAAATCCACCAGCCACTCCTTGGAAACCCTATGGGGCAGTTCTACCGTGTCCTATAGGGTCTCTATGAGTTGGAATCAACTTGATGGCAATGAGTTTGGTTTTCTTTCCTCACAGCCCCTGTGAATGCAGTCAAAACACTTCATTTGCTCACTATGCTTTTCCTCAAAGTAATTATTATGTACCAATGTTCTTGCTTGAGAAAGTATGTTCCAAGACCAGTGTTTCTTAAACTTCACTCATTAAACTACTGCCAGCAAAATGTTTCCCATATGCAAATATAAACTGTTGTTGTGGTTGTAATTACCATTGAGTCGGCTCGGATTCAAGGCAACATTATGTATAACAGAAGAAAATGTTTTTCTGTCCTGTACCATCTTCATAATTGGTATGTTTAGTGAATTAATATCATTTATGAAATAAACTACTTTTTATACTTCAAGTCATTTACTTGAAAGAGAAATTTTATGTTATTATTATAGGTGTGAAACTAGTGCTTTTTCATAAATAGAAGATAAATATAAAGGTAAATCAATGAAAACAAAACAATGTAATTAAATGCCATCTTGATACATTTGGCAGGCAAATCTAGCTTAAAGCCTGCTTTCCCATTGTTAAAAAGCGGAGAAAAGCAACTACTAAGGAGATGTTAGGGACTTAATAGTACCAAGCCGAGACTTGCCCCTAATGTAAACAGAGAGAATAAGAAAGAATTAAAAAGGTATACCTTTCTCACTGTGACTTAAAGATATGTCAGTAATACTGACTGAAATCATCTTACATACATCACTATTGTGTGCCAGACATTCTGCCTTGTTGATGTAGTTTTACAGTCAGTACTTGGTAATCGATCCCATTTATAAAAAGTTCAAAAACACTCTAACCAATGGTGAGAAGAGTCAAATTAGTAGTTAGTTTTGTGAGTTAATGCATGGGAGTGGCTACTGGGGGCTGGTAATATTTGGTATTTTCACCTAGGTAGTTGTTACATGAGTGTTCATTTTGGGAAAATACATCAACTGTACATTTAATATATGTGATCATTTTTATTGTGTAGTGGTATTCTATACAATATTATTTAATAAAATAATAATAATAAGATGTACTTTTTTACTTAAGGGGAAGTTCATAAGAAGGATGGGCATTACTAGATTCCAGTGGTGTGGTGGAGCTGCTGTGCTCTGGTTTCTGAGAGCCAATTGTTAATATTCAGGAATTTTGTGACTTGTTAAACACAGCCATTATTAAAAATCAAGCTATATAAACTTGCACCTAAATAAGTTATATTAAAGAAAAAAGTAATACATACTTAAAATACATCATTTCTTTATTATTTTGCTACTATCTACTCTCTTGAGGTTATTTACATCTTTTGTATTCATATAGTGGAAAGATTATAATGTGTTATTATACATCTTTTCCCAACTCTGTGTTCAGTGACGTCAGTCTGATCTCTTGAATCAGCCATAATGGGAATGCTTCCACAATAAAAATCAGTAAACATAAATCAGGGCTTCCTTCAGCCTTGAGAGTTGGTTGTTAAGCATTTACAGCATAGCACTGCCAGATCTACTGTTTAAAAAAAATGACAACAAGGATTAAAGATATTTGCAAAATGTATAGCTAATGAAGAACTGATATACAGACTATACACAGAATCCCTACAAATCAATAAGAGAAAGGTAGATAGCCAATAGAACAATAGGCATAAGACTTGAACTTTATGAAGGGGTACATATAAGTGCCAAAAAAAGAAAATGTGTTCTACCGTATTAGTCATTAAGAAAATATAAATTATAATAATAATGAAGACATCCACCAGAGTGGATAAAATAAAACAACTGATAAATGTAAATTTTGGTAAGGATGTAGAGCAACTGGAATATTCATTCCCTGATGAAAGACATTTGAATTCATACACACATTTTTAAAATCATGTGGTAGTATTTAATAAAGTTGAATGTAAACTTAGCAATTCCATTCCTAGGTATATATCCAACAAGAATGCTTACATATATTCATCACAGAATGTTCATAGCCTCACAAATCATAATAGTAAAAATTGTAATCAGACATCCAGGTAACATGGCATTATAGTCAGAAACACCACGCTGTCCCTCCACAGCAGAGATCTGAAAAACTAAGTCAGAGTCACGCATCAATCCTGAAACCCTAAGCATCAAATGAAGAGATAAAGAACTCAGCCAAGCACCGAATGGAATAAGAAACTGACAGAGAACAGAGAGCGAGGAGAGATACATGCAGAGGTCCCCTATCAGTTACCGCAGCACAGATCCACCATCCTGGACTTCTATCGGAGATCATTGAACAGAATGTATGAGAAAGCATCTTCACAGAGCTTCCAGCAAGAGACAGAACAACTGGTAACCAGCAATATATGCTTTCCCACCCCCCCAACTTTCTTCACCCCCACTTAGCTGCTGCTTCCTGTAGCCACAGTCTCTTGGTCGGGAAGCACCAGCTAAATCCTGGTGTTGCTTGGATTCCACCCGCTCGCACTGGCCAGCTCCCTGAGTGCCTTTTGTTGGCTGCTGGTGTTGCTTTTTTCCGCTTCTTTAGATTTCTTCCTTACCTCTCACTACCTCCCCCTCCTTTTTCTCAAATACTTGGCTCGCTGTGCCATCTTTGTTTCTTCCTGAAAGGCTACAAAACACTGCTCAACTATGAAACTGCTTCCCTGCCCGTGAAGCCATTCTGGTGGGACCCCTAGGGCTTTTTTGTCCATTTGTTTGTTTGCTCTCATTTGTTCTGTTTTGATTTGTTTGTTTGTTTTTTTCTTTTCTCAGCTTGGGACCCCCTTCTGGTTGGACAGTACTGCATGGCTTGGAAGCTACCCCTTACTCTGTGCAGATGCACAGGGACATCCCTGGGGACATTTCTTTTTTCTTGTTTTTCTTTTTTGTTTGTCTGTTTCTTTGTTTTGTTTTCTTCTCTCTCTTATTCCCTTTTTGTCCTTCTTCATTTCCAGTTTCTCAATTTATTCATTTTTTTCTTCTACCTTTTTCTTCATTTTTGTTTTTCCCACATTTCTCAGTCTCTCATCTCTCCACTCTAATATCAAGCTCCCTTAGCACTATTTTTTGTTTATGTGTATGTTTTTTGCTTCTGTTCCTCTCTCCTCTCTCTCATCTTTCCCATACACATCTTAGCTCCACACATCACAATCTACCCCCTCCTTCCTGCCTACCTGCACCATGTGCTGAACATCACACTCCCAAGCAGCACAGGCACGGCGTACTGGAACCTGCCCTGCACTGATTACCATCAGCTCTGGTATATGCCACAAACAACCCATCCCAGCAACTCCCCTTCAGCTGGATGTGCCCAGCTGAACCATAGCTGAGTGACTGACCCTGCCCATTGGAGAAGGAGGTGAAAAGAATCGTGCCCACAGACAAGCTACCAACAAAGAACACACAGCCTGCCTGGTCAGACATAACCAAATAAAACAAAAAAGCAGGACTCAACAAACAAACCTACAATCAATAAATGAGGAAAATAGCCACTGAATGCCCCAAAGACAGCAGATAATATCAAAACATTTACAAAAATAGGACAGGACGGTTCCAGTAAGCATCCAAAATAAAATAGCATATGACCTTCCAGTAGAATAAAAGGCACTAGCCCTAACTGATAGGGAATTTAAATCTCTAATATTAGAATTATCCAAAAGTTGAAGCAAAAAGCAGACAAAAATGAGGAAAAAATAGACAAATTCTTGGAAAAGTCAGACAAATTCCTGGAAAATACAGACAGAAAAATGGAAGAATTCAAGAAAATAATACAGGAACAAAATGCTAAACTACATTCACAACTAGAAATCATACAAAAACAACAATTAGAAATCCAAAAGATAAACAAGAAGATTTCAGAAATGGAGAGTGTCATAGAAGGGCTGAGGAGCAGGTTTGAAATGATGGAAGACAGGATCAGTGAAATTGAAGACAAACACTTGGAAACAACTCTGAGGAAAAACCAGAAAAAAAGAATGAAGAAAAATGAAGAAACCCTGAGAATTATGTGGGATACAATCAAAAGCAAAAATCTGCTTGTGATCTGAGTTCCAAAACGGGGAGAAAACAGAAAACACAGAGAGGATCATTGAAGAATTGCTGACAGAAAACTTCCCCAATATCATGAAGGATGAAATGCTGACCATTCAAGAAGTTCAACGAACCCCATATAAGATAGACCCCAAAAGATAATCAAAAAGGCATACCGTAATCACACTCCCTAAAACCAAAGACAAAAAAGAATGCTGAGAGCAGGTCAAGAAAAACAAGAAGTCACATAAAGAGGAGAAACAATAAGACTAAGCTCGGATTATTTGGCAGAAACCATGCAGGCAAGAAGGCAATAGGATGACATATATAAAACCTTGAAAGAAAAAAATTGCCAGCCAAGAATAATAAATCCTGCAAAACTCTTATTCAAATATGGTGGTGAAATTAGGTCATTTCCAGATAAACAGAAATTAAGGGAATATGTAAAAACCAAACCAAACCAAACTTACAAGATTTATTAAAAGGAGTCCTTCGATCTGAGAACAAACAACATCAGACCACAGGCTGAATATAGGACCCAGGATTGTACTAGCCAGATACCAACCTAGGAAATGAACTCTTAAGGACCATGCAAAAACAGAATAATTACAACAGGGAACCAGAGAGTTTAATCTGTAAATGACAACAGCATCAGAACAATAAAAGAGGGAATAAACTGTGTAGGTATAGAACCTTCTAATGGAGAAGAAGGTAAGGCAATACCAAGTAATAATAGACTGGTTCAAATCTAGGAAGATAAGGGTAAATTTCAAGGTAACCACAAAGAAAGTTAGCAAACCTACTCATCAAAATAAAGAAGAAAAACCTAAAGTCTCAGTAAAAACAAAACCTACAAAACAAAAGAAACTCCAACAACAAAAGGAACTCAGCACAGGAGAGTAAGAGGAACAAAGAAAACATCAGCATCACAAAAAAATGCACAACAAAATGCAATCCCACTCCTAGGAATATATCCTAGAGAAATAAGAGCCATAACATGAATAGACATATGCACACCCATATTCATTGCAGCACTGTTCACAATAGCAAAAAGATGGAAACAACCTAGATGCCCAACAACAGATGAATGGATAAACAAACCATGGTATATACTCACAGTGGAGTATTATGCAGCGATAAAGAACAATGATGACTCTGTGAAGCATCTCATAACAGGGATGAAACTGGAGGACATTATGCTGAGTGAAATAAGTCAATCACAAAAGGACAAGTATTGTATGAGACCACTACTGTAAAAACTCATGTTAAAGTTTACACACAAAAAGAAACAATCTTTGTAGGTTACGAAGGATGGGACGGTTCGGGGGGGGGGACTAAATAGACAATAGACAAGTGGTAACTTTGGTGAAGGGTAAGACAGTACATGATACTGGGGAAGCCAGCACAACTTGTACAAGGAAAGGTCACGGAAGCTCCATAGACACTTCCAAACTCCCTGGGGGACTGAATTGCTGGGTGGAGGGCTGTGAAGACCATGGTCTCAGGGAACATCTAGCTCAATTGGCATAGCACAGTTTTTAAAGACAATGTTCTACATTCTACCTTGGTGAGTAGTGTCTGGGGTCTTAAAAGCCTATGAGCAGCCATCTAAAATACTCCACTGGTCTCAGCCCTTTGGGAGCAAGAGAGAATGAAGAGAACAAGATGCAAGGAAAAGATTAGCCCAAGGGACTAATGGACCACAGCTTCCAGTGTACTGAGTTCAGTACAGCTAGATGGTGCCCAGCTACCACCACTGACTGCTCTGACAAGGATCACAATAGTGGGTCCTGGACAGAGCTGGAAAAGGATGTAGAACAGAATTCTAACTCACAAAAAAAATGACCAGATTTACTGGCCTGAAAGAGTCTGGAGAAACCCCAAGAGTATGGCCCCTAGACACCCTTTTACCTCAGCGGTGAAGTCGCTCCCAGAGTTCACCATTCAGCCAGGGATTGGACGGCCTCATAAAAGAAAACAGAACTAATGAGGCACAGCAGTCCAGGAACAAGGACTAGAAGGCAGGAGGGGACAGGAAAGCAGGTGATAGGGAACCCAAGGTTGAGAAGGGACAGTGTTGATGTGTTGTGAGGTTGTTAACCATTGTCATAGGGCAATATGCGTACTAAATTTTTAATGAGAAACTATTTGTTCTTCAAACCTTCATCTAAGGTACAAAAAAAAAATTATCTATTTGAGATCAAATTGACAACAGCAACTCAAAAGTTTTGATGGGAGCCTAGGGGGCAGTGCATTGAAGATAATGGTGATGGAATAATTTGGAAAAGGATAGTGAGAATAGCACCACAACTGGAAGAATGTAACCGATGTCACTGAATTGTGCATGTAGAAACTTTTGAAATGGTGTAACTTTGGCTATGTATATTTTCACCAAAAAAAGGTACTCCAAGTTCGAGAAGGGAGAGTGTTGACATGTCGTGGGGTTGTTAACCAATCTTGTAAAACAATATGTGAACTAACTGTTTAATGAGAAACTATTTTTTAAGTAAACCTTCATCTAAAGTACAATAAAAAAATTGTAATCAAAACAAATATCTATCCATGGTAGCATGGAAAAATAAATGTAATCAAATATTGTACAATGAATGACTGAACTATGATGATACACAAATAGATGAATCTTACAAAAATAAAATTGAGAACAAAAAAAAAGTCACAAAACTGTGCATGGTGTGGAATTCTAATTTATGGTGAAACAAGTCTAAGCTGTTAGAAGACAGGATAGCGGTTACCTTTGTGAGAGCACTAGCTGGGAGGAGACCTGTGAGGACTCCAGGGTGATGGTAATATTCCATTTCTTTATACTGATCCTGGTTACAAGAGTGTGTTTGCTTTGTGAAGAGCCGTTGCCAGCTGAAGGCTCTAAACTTAGGGATGACTTTCTCTTTATTAAAAAGGGAGATGAGCAAGTGTTAAAAAATTATTAAGGATCTATGCAAACCTAGCTGCAATATTCTTCTGATATAATTAGAAGTAATAATACAAAATTGAAAATAGCTATCCATTAAGATTTGTGCATAATGCTTTATTGTTTATTGCATATCAATAAAAAGATAACTTTGTACAAGGAAAGGTCATGGAAGCCCCATAGACACATCCAAACTGCCTGAGGGACTGAATTGCTGGGCAGAGGGCTCTGGGAACCATGGTCTCGGGGAACATCTAGCTCAATTGGCATGAC
>NW_004443983.1:3871695-3883410 GCF_000243295.1 Trichechus manatus latirostris | reverse complement strand
GGTGGAGGCCTTGGTAGCTGTGGTCCATTAGTCCTTTGGACTATTTTTTTCCTTGTATCCTGTTCTCGTCTTTCTCCCTTGCTCCTGAAGGGCTGAGACCAGTGGAGTATCTTAGATAGCTGCTCAAAGGCTTTTAAGACCCCAGACGCTACTCACCAAGGTAGAAGTTAGAACATTGTCTTTATAAACTGTGCTATGCCAGTTGAGCTAGATGTTCCCCGAGACCATGGTCCCCACAGCCCTCTGCCTAGAAATTCTGTTCCTCGGGGAGTTTCAATGTGTTTAGGGAGGTTCCATGACCTTTCCTTGTACAAGTTGTGTGGTGTCCCCAGTATTGTGTACTGTCTCACCCTTAACCAAAGATTAAGCCACCTTTTTAAACCTGGAAACTTATCAGCTGAGTCCACATCACAATTTACATTGTGATGTATATCAGTAATTCTCAACCCATTTAGAAACAATGATCCCTTTAATACACTGAATGAAGTTAACAGTTCTTTAACCCACCTTCATATATCATTTACAAATTTCGATAGAATGTTCTAATGATAAAATAAAGACAAAGAATTTATAATAAAATAATAAATATTTTACTGTTAAAGTGTATAGTTGGCATAATTTGCAAACTTTTTAATAATGAATATAAAAATATTGTATTTGAGAGAAAGGAAACAATAATCAACATTATATTTTGGTACTTTTTCATTATATTTGGCATTTTGAGTACCAAATAAGCACATGACTATGTCCGCTGCAATTGCAGAAAGATACAAGCAACTTAAATGATTCTGGCAACTTAAATTCCATGAGCAGCATTGCCATGAGTGATGACATTTTTGAAATGGTGAACAGCTCTTGGGAAATTTCCAAACAAAACAAATTATAATCTTCCCCTGATTTACACAGAAGTTGCATTTCTGGAAAAATCAATATATATTAAAACTTACAAAAAATTCTTTCTGTTTATATGCAAAGCAGAGTTAAGCTCTAAGCTCGTAAAATTATAAACAGATTTTTTCTATGCTAATCTCTAGTGCAAAATTCAAAAGTCACATACGACATACATAGGTCAATTCTTTACTGTATAAGATTATTTTAGCATTGGAGAATGTCTAGACATCACCCCTAGGCACCACCCATTAAATGCCAACAGTGTGTCCCAAACATTGCAACAACAAAAAAGCCCCACAGATTACAAATTTGATTTATACAGAAGTTGCATTTCTGGAAAAGCCAATGTCTATTAAAGCTTACAGGAAATTCTTTCTGTTTGCATGCAAAGCAGAGTTAGGTTCTAGCCATTAGCAACTGGATTATGGAAACCACTCTTGAAATCTAATTAACCTGGTTTCTTGAGTTAGAGAGATCTGGTTTTAATTCTTTACCTAATCTGTCTTTGTGTAGCCTTGAGAATGTTAATCCTGGGCTTTCGTATCTCTTCTGCAAAAGGACAGTAACACTGCAGGGTTGTTTTTGAATTGATGAAGTTAGTAGGCTCAGAGTAGATGTTTCCCCAATGTTATTTTTTTCCTCCGTTCTCTTCATTTCTCCTCGTGTTTCTTTATTCCTTAGTACTCTAGATTACTCTTCCCAGCTTCTTTATGTCCTGTGAGACTATTACTAAGAGGGGAAAACATAAATCAAAAATAGACTCCAATCCAGTGTAGGGGAAATTGTTAACCATGTGGAAAAATATGAAAGTATATAACTGATGACACATTTTCTTAAAAAGATGGGTCACTTGTGTAACTTAATATTAACACTTTCTTTGGTTCTTAAATGTATAAAATAAATTCAAAGCTTTATTGATGATAGTTTGGTTTTCACACTGGACTTTAAAAACAAAGGGCCAGACCATGTAAATGCCACCTGTCCATAAGACATAGATATTTTCATCACAACAAGATTTTTAAAAATAACAGTGCCAACAAAATTGTCTGAAACAAATGATAACACAGACTCATCTGCAATATGTTTTTTTGCTGTTGTTGTTTGCTTGTTTGTTTGATTTTTTTTGTGTGTTCAGTGAACTAGAAAGGGAGCCTTTAAACCAATTTTCTCTTGTTAACAATGCACTGAACTCAAGGGGATCTAACAAGAGAGTAGTAACGACAGTTTCTTTCACTATTATTTGTTTAGGAAGTACTGATTGGTTGCCTAAAAATCACTGGTAACTAGCCCACATGGCACAGTGGTTAAAGCAATCGACTGCTAACCAAAAGGCCAGCAGTTCAAATCTACCAGCTGCTTCTTGGAAATCCTATGGGGCAGTTCTACTCTGTCTTATAAGGTCGCTGTGAGTCAGAATCGATTCAATGGCAATGTTGTTTTTTTTTTTTTTTTTTTTTTTTTTATCCTTTGGAGAGTAAGAAATATTTTTCCACATTTTCAAGTGGCAAATAGGTCTTTTGTTTGTTATAGTTGAGGTAGGTCTTCTATCTGGGTGGTTGCCTAGATTAGGTTGGAAGAATGTGAGTATGATGCACTTCCTGAAAGGTCACCAACAAGCCACACAACACCTGTTGACCCAATTACCAGTAGTGTTCACATCAGAAATTTTACCACAGTGGTTCCTCATTTCATTCTTTATTTTTACTTTAGGCAAGATGCTCTGTTAATAAGCAAACTCCTGGAAACAAAATACATGTTGATTCTGTGTTAAATACAGTAAAGACATGTTTTATATGGTGTTTAGTTTCTAAGGACAATAACATTAGTACAATCAAAATAACCCTTGAACATTTGTCGACCCTAATGAAAGTGCCACATTGAATACTGGTATATTGTTTCTTGGTAATTCAATGCTCTCAATTTTCTCTTCAGTTTTGGGGGAAAACCTTGCTTCTTTGAATGAGCAGTGGGTGACTTAATGTCTTGCATTTAGGATTTTTTTTTGTGTGAAATATATATATCTTAAAACATTAAAGCCATATTCAATATGTGAGAGATATACGATAAAAAGGGATTACAAACAGAGGATCACTGGAGAAACAACAGATTTATGATTTTTAGAAAAAAACTAAGTAAATAAGTATAAAAGTTTTATAAACAAAAGATATTATTGAAAGATATAAAATATATCTTAAATTAAAGGAAGAATACACTATTCTAATTTATGGAAAGACTCACTGTCTTTACAATATCACTATTTCAATTAAAGTTCCAACAAGTGCTGTTAACAGAAGTCAACAAGTTTTTTACAAAACATAAATGAAAGACACTGTTAAGAAAATGAAAAGACAAACCACAGACTGAGAGAAATATTTGCAAAACATATCACTGATAAAGGACTTGTAATCAAAATATTCAAAGAACTCTTAAAATTCAAAAATAAGAAAGCAAACAACCGAATTACAAAATAGGCAAAAGATCTAAACAGAAACCTTACCCAAGAGGATATACCGATGGAAAATAAGCATATAAAAAAATGCTCTGGATCATATGTCATTAAAAACCTGCTGCCGTTGACTCGATTCCAACTCATAGCAACTGTATTGGACAGAGTAGACCTTCCCCGTAGGGTTTACAAGGAGCACCCAGTGGATTCGAACGGCCAACCTTTTGGTTAGCAGCTATAGCTCTTAACCACTATTCCACCAGGGTTTCCCATATGTCACTAAGGAATTGCAAATCAAAACAACGAGATACCTGTACGACCTTCTAAAACCAAAAACCAAACTCACCGCCGTCAAGTTGACTCCGATTCATGGCGACCCTGTAGGACAGAGTAGAGCTGCCCCACAGGGTTTCTAAGGAGCACCCCGTGGATTTGAACTGCTGACCTTTTGATTAGCAGCTGTAGCTCTTAACCACTGCGCCACCAGGGTTTCCGTACAGACCTACTAGAATGGCTAAAATCCAAAACTATGACAACACTAAATGCTGACAAGGATGTGTAACAAGAACTATCATTCATCGCCAGTGGAAGTGCAAAATGGTATAGTCACTTTGAAAGTCTGGCTGTTTCTTACAAAACCAAACATAGGCTTACCATGCTATCCAGAAATTATGCTCTTAGGTATTTACCCAAATTAGATGAAACTTATATCTGCATAAAATCTGCACATAAATCTTTATAGCAGCCTTATTTGTAATTGCCAAAAATTGGAAGCAGCTAAGATGGCTTTCAATAGATGAATGGATAAACAAACTGGTATATCCATTCAATGGAGCATTATTCAGCAATAAAAAGACATGTGGTATCAAGCCACAAAAAGACATGGAGGAAACTTAAATGCATTTTGCTAAGTGAAAGAAGCTAGGCTGAAAAGCTACATACTGTATGATTCCAACTATATGACTTTTTAGGGAAAAAAAAAAAGAACTATAGAGATAGTATAAGTATCATTGGCTACCAGGAGCCAATGGAGAAGGACAGACACGTGAATAGGTGGAGCTCAGAGCATTTTTGGGGCTGTAAAACTATTCTGTATGATACTCTAATAGTAGACACGTGATATTAGGCATTTGTCAAAACCCATAGGACTGTGCAACAAAAATTGTGAGCTGTAATGTAAAACATGGACTTCAGTAATAATATTGGTTCATCTATTGTAACAAATGTACCACAGGAATACAAGATATTAGTAATAGGACTGTGTGAAAGGGAGGGGGAGTACATGGGAAAATTCAAATGTATATTAAAATATCCAAAGGTGCCTCTGGGTAGACTCGAACTTCCAGCTTTTTAGTTAACAGTTTTCTGCACAATTTTTCTATAAACTTAAAATGGCTCTAAAAAGTCTATTTAAAAATTTATATGGGAGAGTAAGTGTTCAAAAATAGCCAATAATATATTAAAAACAAAGGAAGAGAACTTAATATCCAGATGTCAAATCTTTATAGAGCTAGATAATTAAAATTGTACTGCACTAAAGCAGAAGAAGACAAATAGATCAACGAGACTGAGAATTCAGAAACATATCCATGCGTATTGTAGGGTCATGGAATATCTGCGTGGCATTAAAAAACAGTGGTGGTTGACAGTCTTTTTCTTTCAGAACTTGAAAAATGTTGTGCTACATTTTTCTGGCTTCCATAATTGCAGATGAGAAATCCACTGTCACCCAAATCATTGCAACACTGTAAATAATGCATCTTTTTTAGCCTTATAGCAATTTACATGAATGAACTAATTAGATTAAATGTCGGTTTAAATAGTTCTCAAAACACAAAATTTCCATGAAAAAAGATCCAATTATGAAATAATGTATTCATTCTAAGATAATTTAAATAATACTTTTTAAACACTCATAGTATATTAAATATATATGTGTAAAAATTATTAAAAGTGGTCTGGAACTTTTCATACTTAATTTATTACTGTAGATGCCTCTCAGGGATGGTGAGAATGGGATAGAAGGAGGAAAGCAGTGACTTTATATTTAATGTTTTATTTCTTCTTTAAAATAAGATTTAAAGAAATCTGTAAAAACTTTTTTTTTTTATTCTGAACAGAGAACTCAGGTGTATTTATTATATTATTTTCTTTAGGTATCTTTTTTAAATTTTTCTTCTTGAAATATCTAAAAAGTAGAAGCTGTCATTTGTGATTACATTTCTGATATCAAACTCCTCTAAACCAAAACCAAAAACCAAACCCGTTGCCATCAAGTGGAATCTGACTCACAGCTACCCTATAGGACAGAGTAGACCTGCCCCATGGAGTTTTCAAGGAGCAGCTGGTGGATTCGAACAGCTGACCTTTTGGTTAGAAGCTGTAGCTCTTACTCACTACGTAAGATTGAAAATATAATAAAAATACTAAATGTAATGTCACTTATGGAATCCCCAAGTGGTAGGAACAGTTAACATGCTCAAGTGTTAACTGAAAAGTTGCAAGTTCGAGTCCACCCAGAGGCACCTTAGAAGAAAGACCTGATGATCTACTTTCGAAAAATCAGCCGTTAAAAATTCTAGGGAGTACAGTTCTACTCTGACACACATGAGGTCGCCGTAAGTCAGAACTGACTCGAAGGTAACTGGTAAAGTCATTTATGAAATATGCTATAGAAAATCTGATGAGGTTCAAGGAACACATTTAGGAAAGTCACAGTGCCAGTAATGCAAGATCTGTGACCTGCAACTGACTACAAGTCACTGTTTTGGTCCAAACACGGAAATTCTGACTGAGAGCTGTAATTAGGCACAGCTGCCTCTGAGCTATAACTCCTTCTCTCCCTAGGTGTCTGGAGGAGATATGCCTCAAACCAGAGGGAGGAATCTTCTGATAGTAAGTAATTTACTCTCTTACTATAAATTTCAAAATTAGCCTCCAACATGTTATTTTCCTGTTTTCTATAAACCAAAAATACCAAATTCATTGCTGTCAAGTCAATTCCAATTCATAGTGACCCTATAGAACAGAGTACAACTACCCCATAGGGTTTCCAAGGAGCGGCTTCTGGATTCCAACTGCCAGCATTTTGGTTGGCAGCCAAGCTCTTAACCACTGTGCCACCAAGGCTTATTTTTCTTTCTTTCTCTTTTTTTAAGGTGGTATTCTTTAAAGGTTATATTCTATGAAGTAGTAAATTATAGGGTTCTAAAAACTTCTAACCATCACAATTTTTAAAAGCATAAAACTCTCCTCACTAATGTAACCGTACTTATCCAAAGTTAGGTTATTATATATTCAGGTGTAGAAAAATGTATATGAGTACTTCTATGCCAGACTGTATCATTCATAGACCTATGTTAAAGGGTTGACATTTTGATATAGGTATATAAGAATTTTGCTTTATTAGATATTCCTAATAAAGAAAAAAATGTTCTTGGAGGAGGAAGTTTCATTTTTGAGGCATCTTGCAGTTGTAAATCTAAACAACTCTTATCTTGTAAATCTGCTATGCATATGAAATTCCATTTTTCAAGTGTAGAAGCCTGTAATACCCTATGGCAAATATGTGATGCTCTGCACACATCAGATCTACAATTTGCTTTGTAAAATAATCATGTCTATTGGCCTGTCATATTAATTGAATGTCAGGGACTTCTGAATTCTCAACTCAGCTTTTGCTTTTTATTTTTATTTCTTTTCCCCCAGGAGGGTTGGAGAAAGGGAATTGAGGAAACTTTCCTCATACGGATAACCAGAGACGAAGAGAATAAAAGTAAAATGTCTTACACTTCTGCAGCTCTTAGAACGAGGAGACAGTTTTAAGCACTTTACAAATTTAATTTATTTTATTCTTACAACCCCACTATGAGACAGGTACTATCCCTCATTTCACAAATGAGGAAGTAGAGCCATGGAGGAGTGAAATAAATAGCTCAAGATCATAAAACTAGTAAATGATGGGTCTGGGATTTGAACTCAGGAATTCTGATTACTAAACCATATTGCTACTCAAAAATAAATGCAAGGATATGAAAAGGTGATTAAGAAGAAAAATAACAAGGATTAGGGATTTTTTCATGTCAGTATTGTTTAAAAAAAAACTCTGTTTCTGTCGAGTCGATTCTGACTCATAGCGACCCTACAGGACAGAGTAGAACTGCCCCATAGAGTTTCCAAGGAGCGCCTGGTGGATTTGAACTGCCAGCCTTTTGGTTAGCAGCCTTAGCACTTAACCACTACGCCACCAGGGTTTCCCAGTACTGTTTAGTTAGAGGAAATTGAATTTTACACCATTTTTTTTTTTATTCTAAAACTGCTCTACTTCTGATTTTCTATCTTAGTATATATGACTAGTAATTATATAGTAACTAATTTTTGAAATAGCTAAAAAGCAGAAGCTACCATTTGTGATTATTCTCCTTTCAAACTCCTCTCCTAAGGGTAGTTTTGATAATATTACCAAATATTATCAGATATCAATATTATCAAGCCAGAAGACTTATATTCATCTTAGACACCTACTTCTTTTACACTTTTTACATCTAATCAGTAACCAAATCTTGTTGGTTTATATTTGCTAATGATTTAATCAGCTCTCATTTAATAGTTGCCTATGGTCATAAACTGCAAGTTCCTTTATCTATGATATATCGAGTTCCCTGAACAAAGGTTCTAAGTAAGCATTCTTATCCCTACCTGATAAGCTTCATTAAGTTGTTTAGAACACATTGCTAATACGTAGATGATCTAGGAATTGGACTTATATGTGAATTCAAAACCTATGTTCTTTCAACCATAATATCATCAGTTCTTAAATATCACTCCCGTATAACCCAGCATTTCTATACTCAGTTCCATGCCCCTAGGTCATAATCTTATTATCTCATCTCCATTACTAGAAAATCTTAACTGTTTTTCCTGTTTTTTGTATTGTCAACATCCTCCTACTTTCATCCATCTCTAGCCTGCTGCCAAATTATTATCTGAAACACAAATTTGATCATGCTACACTCCTGTGAAAAACAATCTTCACTGTCAACAAGATAAAATTTCATTTCCTACATTCATAAGGCCCTTCATAATATCTACCTAGTTTTCTAGCTCCTTATTTTTCCAGACTACCTCACCACCACCACCGTCACACACAGGCCATGGACCAGTGAAACTGAACTGTGAGCAGTTCTCTGAATGCATCTTTACACGCATTTATTGACTCAAATCCCTTCTAGGATTGCCCTTGCATCTTTTTTAAATTAAACTATGAACTCAATTCAAGTACTACTGCTTAAGGAAGGCTTTCCCAGATTCCCATGCCACTTATCCCACTCTGAATTACATACTTCTTCTCTCTGACATAATTTTATGGTAGGATCATGTTGTCATTGTTGGTTTTATTGTTCTTATATATCATATACAATATAAGAACTTTCAGGATAGAGTTTAAAGAAGACCATGGCCTCATCAATTCTTCAGATTTTAATGAAAGAACAAACTGCTATATTTTGTAAAGTTAAGTCAAAATGTAAGCAGTGAGAAGGGACTCTCACAAATCCAACTTGATAGAATGTACATAAGTTAGTAAATATTTCCTAATTATGCCTGCAAGTAAGAATTGCTATGAAAGTGTTACAAATTATGATTTATTTCATTTATAACCTTTTTTTAATTGTACTTTAGATGAAGGTTTACAGAACAAATAGTTTCTCATTAAACAGTTAGTACACATATTGTTCTATGACAATGGTTAACAACTCCACGAAATGTCAACCCTGCCCCTTCTCAACCTTGGGTTCCCTATTACCAGCTTTCCTGTCCGCTTCTGCCTTCTAGTCCTTGTCCCTGGACTGTTGTGCCCCATTACTCTCGTTTTGTTTTACGGGGCTGTCTAATCTTTGGCCGAATGGTGCACCTCGGGAGTGACTTCATTACTGAGCTAAAAGGGTGTCTGGGGGCCATACTCTCTGGGTGTCTCCAGTCTCTGTCAGGACAGTAAGTCTGGTGTTTTTTTGTCAGTTAGAATTTTGTTCTACATTTTTCTCCAGCTCTGTCCAGGACTCTCTGTTGTGATCCCAGTCAGAGCAGTCAGTGGTGGTAGATAGGCAACAACTAGTTGTACTGGACCCAGTCTGGTGGAGGCCGTGGTAGTTCTGGTCCATCAGTCCTTTGGGCAAATCTTTTCCTTGTATCTTATTTTCTTCATTCTTCCTTCTTGCCAAAGGGGTGAGACCACTGGAATATCTTATATGGCTGCTCACAGGCTTTTAGGACCCCAGATGCTACTCACCAAGGTAGAATGTAGAACATTTTCTTATTAAAATGTGTTATGCCAATTGAGCTAGATGTTCCCCGAGACCATGGTCCCCACAGCCCTCCACCCAGCAATTCAGTCCCTCAGGGAGTTTGGATGTGTCTGTGGAGCTTCCATAAGCTTTCCTTGTACAAGTTGTGCTGGTTTCCCCAATATTGTGTACTGTCTTAACCTTCACCAAAGTTACCGCTTACTTACTGTCTATTTAGTATTCCTCCCCACCCCTCCCATCCCTTGTAACCAACAAAAATTGTTTCTTTTTGTGTGTAAACTTTTCCTTGAGTTTTTATGGTAGAGGTATCATAGAATATTTGTCCTTTTGTGATGGACTTATTTCACTCAGCATGTCCTCCAGTTTCATCCATGTTATGAGATGCTTCACAAATTCATCATTGTTCTTTATAGTTGTGTACTACTCAATTGTGTGTATGTACCATAGTTTCTTTGTCCATTCATCTGTTGATGAGCATCTAGGTTATTTCCCTTTTTTTACTATTGTGAACAATGCTGCAATGAACATGAGTGTGCATATGTCTATTCGTGTGACGGCTCTTATTTATCTGGGATATATTCCTAGGAGTGGGATTATTGGATCATATGGTATTTCCATTTCTAGCTTTCTAAGGAAGCACCAGAGCATTTTCCAAAATGGTTGAATCATTTTGCATTCCCACCAGCAGTGTGTAAGAGTTCCGATCTCCCTACAGCGTCACCAACATTTGTTATTTCCAGCTTTTTTGATTCATGACAGTAATGCTGGGGTGAGATGATGTCTCATTGTGGTTTTAATTTGCATTTCTCTAATGGCTGGTGATCGCAAGCATTTCCTCATATGTCTGTTGGCCGCTTCAATGTCTTCTTTGGTGAGGTGTCTGTTCATTTCCTTTACCCATTTTTTAATTGGATTATTAGTCTTTTTGGTGTAGAGGTGTTGGATTTTCTTGTAGATTGTAGAGATTAGAACTTTGTCTGACTTGTAATGTCCAAAATTTTTTCCCAGTCTGTAGGTTCTCTTTTTACTCCTTTGGTGAAGTCTTTTGATGAGCATAAGTGTTTAATTTTTAAAAGATCCCAGTTATCTAGCTTATCTTCTGGATTTTGTGTGTTGTTGGTTATGGTTTGTATCCTGTTAATGCCATATATTAGGGCCTCTAGTGATGATACTATTTTTTCTTCTCTGAACTTTACAGTTTTTGGCTTTATATTTAGATCTTTGATCCATTTCGAATTAGTTTTTGTATATGGTGTATGGCATTGGTCTGTTTCATTTTTTTTGCAGATGGACATCCAGTTTTGCCTGCACCATTTGTTAAAAAGACCATCTTTTCCCCATTTGAAGGACTTTGGACCCTTGTTGAAGATCAGGTGACCGTAGGTGGATGGATTTACATCTGGGTTCTTGATTCTGTTCCATTGGTCAATGTATCTGTCCTTGTACCAGTACCAGGCTCTTTTGACTACCATAGCTGTATAGTAGGTTCTGAGGTCAGGTAGTGTGAGTCCACCTACTTTATTCTTCTACTTCAATAGTTCTTTACTTATTTAGGGCTTCTTCCCTTTCCATATAAAGTTAATGATAACTTTTTCCATCTCTTTAAAGAATGTTGTTGGTATTTGTATTGTGATTGCATTGTATTTGTAAATTGCTTTGGGTAGAATTGTCATTTTCACAATGTTGAGTCTACCTATCCATGAACATGTATCTTTTTCCATTTATGTAGATCCCTTTGGGTTTCTTGCAATAGTGTTTTGTAGTTTTCTTTGTATAGGTCTTTTACATCCCTGCTTAGATTTATTCCTAAGTATTTTATTTTTTTAGGGGCTATTATAAACGGTATTGTTTTCCTGATTTCCTTTTCATCATTCTCTCTATTGGTGTATAGGAATCCAACAGATTTTTGTATGTTTATCTTGTATCCTGCTACTCTGCTGAATCTATTAGTTCCAGTAGTTTTCTCGTGGAGAATTTAGGTTTTTTTATGTATAGTATCATATCATCTGCAAACAGGGACAGTTTAACTTCTTCATTACCAATTTGGATGCCCTTTATTTCTTTTTCTTGCCTTAT
>NW_004443983.1:3858538-3870599 GCF_000243295.1 Trichechus manatus latirostris | reverse complement strand
TCTCTTTCTTCTTTTTTGATGTGTGCATCTATTGCTATAAATTGTTCTCTGAGGACTGCCTTTGCTGTGTCCCAAAGGTTTTGGTATTATGTATTTTCATTGTCATTTGATTCTAGGAATTTTTTGATTCCATCTCTGATTTCTCCTATTACCCAGTGGTTTGTAAGCAGGGTGTTACT
Source organism: Trichechus manatus latirostris (assembly GCF_000243295.1). Taxonomy (NCBI): domain Eukaryota; kingdom Metazoa; phylum Chordata; class Mammalia; order Sirenia; family Trichechidae; genus Trichechus; species Trichechus manatus. The sequence goes on along the minus strand of NW_004443983.1, from coordinate 3,870,420 downwards.
CAGTTTCCTTGTAATTGATTTTTTTCCTTGCTGTTCCTGTTGTTAATTTCTACCTTGATGACATTATGGTCAGAAAAGACGCTTTGTATTGTCTCAACATTTTGATCACGTTGAAGATTGCTCTGTGGCCTAAGATATGGTCTATTCTGGAGAACGCTCCACGTGCATTGGAAAAGAAAGTGTACTTTACAGCTGTAGGGTTGAGTGTTCTATATATGTCTATGAGGTCAAGTTGGCCTATTGTGCCCTTTAGGTCTTCTGTATCTTTGCTGAGTTTCTTTTTAGATGTTCTGTCCTTTACTGAGAGTGGTGAGTTGAAGTCTCCTACTATTCTTGTGGAACTGTCAATTTCTCTTTTCAGTGCTGTTAGAGTTTGTTTTATATATTTTGGAGCCCTGTCATTGGGTGAGTAGATGTTTATTATGGTATGTCTTCATGAAGGATCGTCCCCTTAATCATTATATAGTGTCCTTCTTTGTCTTTTATGGTGGGTCTTGTTTTAAAGTCTATTTTATCTGAGATTAGTACTGCCACTCCTGCTCTTTTTACATAGCTATTTGCTTGATATATTTTTTCCATCCTTTGATTTTTTAATAAATTTATGTCTTTGTTTCTAAGGTGTGTCTCTTGTAGAGAGTATATTGATGGATCCTGTTTTTTTACTCCATTCTGTCACTCTTTGTCTCTTTAAGGGTTCATTTAGGCCATTTACATTCAGTGTAGTTATTGATAGGTGGGAGTTTTTGCTGTCATTTTCTAGTACTTTTTTTTTTTTTTGTGGTGGTGACATTTTCTTTGTTTCTCTTACTCTCCTGTGATGAATTCATTCTGTTTGTGGAATTTTTCTTTCATTTATTTTGTTTTTGTATGTTTTGTTTTTACTGAGACTTTATGTTTTCCCTCTTTATTTTGGATGAATACGTTTGTTAACTCTCTTTGTGGTTACCTTGAAATTTACCCTTATCTACCTAAGTTTGAAGGAGTCTATTATTATTTGGTATTACCTTGCGTTCCTCTCCCTTAGAAGGTTCTATACCTACGTCATTTATTCTCTCTCTTATCGTTTTGATGTTGTGGTCATTTAGAGATTAACTTCTCTGATTCCCTTTTGTATTTCTTTTGGTTTTGGATAGTCCTTGAGAGTTCATTTCCCAGATTGGTATCTGGCCAGTACGATCCTGCGTCCTAGATTTAACCTGTGAGCTGATGTTGTTTGTTCTCAGATCAAAGGACTCCCTTTAATAATTCTAGTATGTTTGGTTTGGCTTTTACATATTCCCTTAATTTCTGTCTATCTGAAAATGTCCTAATTTCACCATCGTATTTGAATGAGAGTTTTGCAGGATATATTATTCTTGGCTGGCAATTTTTTTTCTTTCAAGGTTTTATATATGTCATCCCGTTGCCTTCTTGCCTGCATGGTTTCTGCTGAGTAATCTGTGCTTAGTCTTATTGTTTCTCCTCTGTGTGTGACTTCTTGTTTTTCTTGAGCTGCTCTCAGGATTCTTTGTTTGTCTTTGGTTTTGGTGACTGTGTTTATGATATGCCTTGGTGATTCTCTTTTGGGGTCTATCCTATATGGGGTTCATGGAGCTTCTTGGATGGTCAGCTTTTCATCTTTCATGATATTGAGGAAGTTTTCTGTCAGCAGTTCTTCAATGATCCTCTCTGTGTTTTCTGTTCTCTCTGCCTGTTCTGGAACTCCGATCACTCGAAAATTTTTGCTTTTGATTGTATCCCACATAATTCTCAGGGTCTATTCATTTTTCTTTGTTCTTTTTTCTGAGTTTTCTTCAAACAGAGTTGTAGCCAATGTTTTTATCTTTGATTTCACTGATCCTGTCTTCCACCGTTTCAAATCTGCTCCTCAGCCTTTCTATGACACTGTCCATTTCTGAAATCTTGTTGTTTATTTTGGATTTCTAATTGTTGCTTTTGTATGATTTCTAGCTGTGAATTTGTTTTAGCATTTTGTTCCTGTGTTATTTTTCTGAATTCTTTCATTTTTTTGTCTGTATTTTCCATGAATTTGTCTATTTTTTCTTCATTTTTGTCTGCTTTTTTCTTCAACTCTTGGATAATTTTTAGTATTAGAGATTTGAATTCCCTGTCAGGTAGTTGTAGTGCCTTTTCTTCCATTGGAAAGTCAGCTGGTGTTTTATTTTGGAGATTTACTGGAACCAATCTGTCCTGTTTTTGTAAAACTTTGGATATTAGAATATAGTACTTTGATAAAATATTTAAGTGTTTGCCAAATATTTTGTTGCCATTCCCTACATCACCCTCCCTGAGATAAGATTATACATCCCTCTCCTTTTGTACTCATGTGTGCCCATTTGACGTGTGAGCAAAACTGATGTGTGTCACTTAGAGCAAAAAGGTTAAGAACAAGAGCATGGTTTGAAGGTATTTTTTAATCTCTGCCATAATCTTGTGGATCCTCCGAATAAACTCTTCTCTGTGAGAATGGATTCTCAAGTGAAGATGATGTGGGGCAGAGCTGTCACCAATGTATAATGAACATACACGAGGGAAGAGAAAAACATCTGCTTTTGTAAGCCCCCAAGATAGTATCTGTTGCTGCAGCATAATTTACCCAATTCTAGTGTTTTGAAGAAGGGTAGGGTGTATAACCTCCAGCTTTTTTTTGTATACACACACACACAAGTAACTAGCAGATTTTAAGAAAAGGGTTGAACATTTGGGAAATGTTAACCTTGTAGCTGTCTTGCCCCATCAGATAACCAACATTAATATGAGAAGACATCTTAGATTTTAAATCATCTTTTATTCCTGATTTAGCTTGTTAGGTGCTGTTGAGTCACTTTCAATTCATAGTGACCCCATGTGACAGAGTAGAATTGTTCCAAAGGGTTTTCTTGGATGTAATCTTTACAGAAGCAGTTTGTAAGATCTTTCTCCTGCAGAGATTTTGGGTGGGTTTGAACTTTCAATCTTCCAGTTACCAGATGAGAGCTTAACTCTTTGTCCTACCAGAGATCCTTCTGATTTAGCTTGTTATTGTTGTTAGGTGCCATCCATTCGGTTCCAACTGATAGTGACCCCATGTTCAACAGAACAAAACACTGCCTGGTCCTACAGAATCCTCACAATCATTGTCATGCTTGAGTCCATTGTTGTAGCCACTGTGTCAATCCATTTCATTGAGGGCCTTCCTCTTTTTTGCTGACCCACTACTTTACCAAGAATGATGTCCTTCTCTAGGGATTGGTCCCTCCTGAGAACTTGTCCAGAGTATGTGAGATGAAGTGTCACCACCCTTGCTTCTAAGGAGCATTCTGGCTCTACGTCTTCCAAGACAGATACGTTTGTTCTTCTAGTAGTCCATAGTATATTCGACACACACAACACCATAATTTAAAGGTGTCTAGTCTTCTTTGGTCTTCCTTATTCATTGTCCAGCTTTTGCATGCATATAAGGTGATTGAAAACACCGTGGTTTGGGTCAGGCACAGGTTAGTCTTCAAGGTGAGTTCTTTGCTTTTTAAAACTTTAAAGAAGTCTTTTGCAGCAGATTTGCCCAATGCAATAAGTCCTTTTATTTCCTGACTGCTTCCATGGGCATTGATTGACTACATCTTTGTAAAAAGACAAGAAGCTCAATAACATCAGTTGGAACACGGCCAGAGGCCAGCTGCAGAACAGACTGTCAACTGATTATATGTAAGTTCAAGCTGAAGCTGAAGAAAATTAGAGTAAGTTCACAACAGCAAAAATATGACTTTGAGTATATCTCATCTGAATTTATAGACCATCTCAAGAATAGATTTGACACATTGAACGCTAATGACTGAAGACCAGGCAAGTTGTGGAATGACATCAAGGATACCATACACGAAGAAAGCAAAAGGTCATTAGAAAGACAGGAAAGGAAGAAGAAACCAAAATGGATGCCAGAAGAGACTCTGAAACTTGCTCCTGAATGTTGAATAGCTAAAGCTAAAGTAAGAAATGATGAAGTAAAAGAGATGAACAGATTTCAAAAGGTGGCTTGAGAAGAAAAAGTAAAATATTATAATGAAATGTGCAAAGACCTGGAGTTAGAAAACCAAAAGGGAAGAACACATTCAGCATTTCTCAAGCTGAAAGAACTAAAAAACAAATTCAAGCCTCGAGTTGCAATATTGAAGGATTCTATGGGCAAAATACTGAATGATGCAGGAAGCATTAAAAGGAGATAGAAGGAATACATAGGGTCATTATACCAAAAAGAAGTGGTCTATGTTAAACCATTTCAGGAGGTAGCATATGATCACAACTGATGGTACTGAAGGAAGAAGTCCAAGCTGCATTGAAGAGAATGGCAAAAACCAAGGCTCCAGGAATTGATGGAATACCAATTGAGATGTTTCAACAAATGGATGCTGTCTCAGTCATCTGGTGCTGCTCTAACAGGAATACCACAAGTGGATGGATTTAGCAAACAGAAGTTTATTCTCTAACAGTCCAGTAGGCTACAAGTCCAAAATCAGGGCATCAGCTCCAGGAGAAGGCTTTCTCTCTCTGTCGGCTCTGGAGGAAAGTCCATGTCATCAGTCTTCCTTTGGTCTGGGAGCTTCTCTGCACAGGAACCTCAGGTCCAAAGGACGCGCTCTGCTCCTGGCACTGCTTTCTTGGTGGTATGAGGTTCCCATGTGTCTCTGCTGGCTTCTCTCTTTTATATCACAAAAGAGATTGCATTAAGACACTGTCATGGATTGAATTGTGTCCCCCAAAAAATGTGGGTAGCAACTTGGCTAGGTCATGATTCCTCGTATTGTGTGATTGTGTTATCTGATGTGATTTCCTTATGTGTTGTAAACTCTACCACTATGATGAGATTACGTGTGATCTCCTCATGTGTTGTAAATTCTATCACTGTGATGAGGTTTTACTGATGAGGTTGACAAGATTAGTGTCTGTGATGGTTAAGATTGTGTGTCAACTTGGTTGGGCCATGATTCTCTGTGTTTTAATGTAATCACTCCCATGATTGAATATACTGTGAGTAGCCAGTCATATGAAAGGGAGTCTCCTTGGGGGTGTGGCTCGAATCTGTATATAAGCAGACATTCTGTCTTTTTGCTCTCTCTGGATCCTGTGGCTGCTTCCTGTTGTCTCATCTCTCGTTCTTGGGACCTGAGCTGTCAGCTTATCTGCCGAACCTGGGATTCGTCGATCTGCACAGCCTGTGAGTGGGAGCCCTGCTCTCCGACCTTCCGATCTTGGGCTTGCCAGCTTCTGCAGCTGTGTGACTTGGGAGAGGCCTCTACCCTGATCCACGGACTTGGGACGTTCTAGCCTCTACAGTCACGTGATCTGTTTCCTTGATATAATCTCTCTCTATATAAATATTTATACACTTTACTGGTTTTGCTTCTCTAGAGAACCCAGCCTGAGACAGATGCAGCACTAGAGGTACTCATTTGTCTATGTCAAGAAATTTGGAAGACAGCCATCTGGCCAACTGACTGGAAGAGATTCATATTTGTGCCCATTCCAAAGACAGGTGATGAAATAGAATGTGGAAATTATCGAATAATATCATTAATATCACACAAAAGTAAAATTTTGCTGAAGATCATTCAAAAGCGGTTGCAACAATATGTAGACAGGGAAACAGATTCAGAAGAAGAAGTGGAACTAAGGATATCATTGTTGATGTCAGATGTATCTTGGCTGAAAGCAGAGATTACCAGAAAGATGTTTACCTGTGTTTTATTGACTATGCAAAGGCATTTGACTGTGTGTATCATAACAAATTATGAATAACATTGCAAAGAATGGGAATTCCAGAAGGCTTAATTGTGCTTCTGAGTCACCTGTACACAGACCGAGAGGCAGTCGTTTGAACAGAACAAGGGGATACTGCGTGGTTTAAAGTCAGGAAGGTGTGCATCAGGGCTGCATCCTTTCACCATACTCATTCAATCTGTATGCTGAACAAATAATCTTAGAAGCTAGACTATAGGAAGAAGAACACGGTATCAAGATTGGAGGAATTAACAATCTGCAATATGCAGATGACACAGCCTTGCTCTCTGAATTGAAGAGGACTTGAAACACTCACTAATGAAGATAAAAGACTACAGGCTTTAGTATGGATTTGCACCCTGGTTTAGCTAGGAGTAGTCAAAATATCTTCAGTAGTGCAATGCAGTTTTCCTGGAAAGTACACCTTTCTTTATCTCTTCATGACTAGTTAACAACATTCAGCTGCCAATCTGTGGCAGATGTTTTTCAGAAACTGCGTTTAGTTTCTTGATGATTTACACTAACAGTTGTATTAGTGGTCTGGGATTTGGGCTGCTAAATTTCCTGGATGCAAATCAAGTCAGAGGAGAAATGGAAACCAACCTTAAAAATTAAGGCAATTTATTATGTAAGGATACATTATTCTATGCCAAGAAATTCTCCCATAACTCACCATAGTCTTACTTTTGTAACTTTCACTTTTTTTCATTTCATTTTTTAAAATTCCATACTCCCACCATATATAACATACATCTTTCTCCCAACAAAATTTGCGTTTATCAGATCTTTTAGTGCTATGTATTTGTAACCTTGACTATGATGATCTCCAGGAAAAGAAAGAAAAGGAATAATTCATTGAATCACATAGCATTCTCAAACCTAATTTCAGAGAGCCACCACCAGATTATAAAGGTCAAGCCAATAACATTGCATTACTAGGATTTTCTTCAACAAAGATATTGATCCTTTTCACATTAACAACATAATAAATTCTATCTCAGGCTCTGAGACTTCTGAGAAGATAAACATGCAGAATGACAGCATAGAGAAAAGGAAGACAAACTGGTCAGAGGGAAAATGAAGAATCACTGAGTGGAAAGAAACAATATATATGTAGATGTAGGTTGATAGAAAGCCTTAAAAATGAAGAAACTATTTATATATGGTAAACTGTAGGGAAAAGATTCTTTGAAAGCAGGGTTTTATACAATTTGGATGGCAATCATAAAAGTGGCTGTATACAAAATAATAATTAGTTTTTTCATTAACTTTTCCTGAGACCCAGTATTCAGTTTAGTTTCAAAGGGAATAAAATTATTGGTTTAGTTTCAAAGGGAATAAAATTCTACACTGGATGAAAAAAAACCTTTTACAGGAAATGATTATAACAGATAAAAAGTAATGTAAAGAAAAAAAGACGAGTTATTAAAATATGTAAATACGTGAGGGTGAAATGTATGGTAATTTTCTAGTTCCTTTCTTTGGATCTTTACCCTTAAAAAATGTTTTTAAGACAAATATACACTAAGTCTTTGAAAGGGTCTAGGTGTGAGAATGGGGAACTTCTCCTGTGTTAGTTAGCTGGCTCACAAATCAAGACAAGACATGATACCTTACTGATGTTAAACACGTTAAAAAAAAAAGTGCATTATGTTTTTTATAACTTTGACTTTTATTATTTAAATTGTTATAAGACGAGTAGCCAATTTTTTTTTCTGCTAGATCTCTGCTAAAGTTCTCTCTTGTTGTTTCTTATTGGAAACAATTTATAGCACTTATTGTTGTTAGCTGCCATCAAGTCAACTCCGACTCACAGACACCTTATGAATAACAGAAGGAAACATTGCACAGTCCTGCACCATATTCCTGATCATTGCTACGTTTTGAGTCCATTGTTTCGGCTGCTGCGTCACTGAGGGTTTCTCTTGTTTTTGCTGACCTTTTACTTTACCAAACATTTCCTAGCACTAGGGCTATATATTTCTTTTCTCAAATCAGTCTCTTCTCTTTTTCTATTTTCACTTAATATTTTCTTTTCCATTTTTGCCCCTTCCATCCCTTTTTCTCATTTTCATGAATTGACATTAGAACAAAAAACAAACATACAAACAAAATCTGTCAATTGTTGTCTACCTACTTGTGCTTCTGTGCACTTGGGTCTGACTGTGTTTGTGGGTGCAGAAAACATAGGAGAGGATGACAAGAAAGGATGATGATAAAAAATAGACTATCACATTAACTTCGAGAAATACTTACTTGGAGAGACAGAAGAGTTTGTGACAGAAACAAGAAAAGAGACAAAGACAAAAGGGAAGTTTAAATATTTTCACTTCTTCATAGAGATTATGAATATTCACATTAAAAATAAAATGAAGACATTAGATTATACTTTAGAAGCGTAAGAAAAATTATGGTTTTGAAACAGAGACAGGAAAAAGACTCTGCTAAAATATGCTGAAATAACATGGCAAGTTCTGGGTTCAGCTTTGTAGTAGAGATGAAAATACTATGACTGATTAAAAAAAATAAAAAACCTATTGAGTAGATTCCAACTCATACTGACCTTACAGGACAGTGTAGAACTGCCCCATAGGGTTTCCAAGGAGTTGCTGGTGGATTTAAACTCCCAATGTTTTGGTTAGCAGCCAAGCTCTTAACCACTGCACCACCAGGGCTCCAAACATAGAAGTAGAAACCACATGAAGTAATAAAGATTTGAGGAAGCATGTTCTAATGTTTGCTCAGTTAAAAAAAAAAAAATAGAAGTGTAATCAAACTAAGGTTTCCTTTGGAAAAGGAAATGGAAGAAAACCTTGGGAGAGGAATGAGATTGATTGAAAAAGTATAGTGGACAAGTCCATGGAGGATTTATAAGCTCTCATTCTGCTGGATTTGAAGATAAGAGGAGAAATTCAGTGAAGGGGTTAGAGGAAATAGTTGATTATTGCTTCACTTTGTGTAGTCATGTAGTAGCCTGGCCTTAGGATGATGTTCCAAAATTTAGAGAACCTTGAGAACAAAACGGTACTAGAGGGAACAGTAATAGTTTGTGGGGATATATGTCATTTAAACATGGCTGCACTATTGACAACTGCAGCCCCCACAGGCCTCTATGCTGCACAGCATGTTGAGACTTGTCCCCAACATGTTGAGACTTGTCCCCAACATGTTGAGACTTGTCACAACTTGTTTTCCAAAACCTATTGTCCCTTTACTGATTGGCTTGTTTACCTGAATTCCTTCTCCCTTGCCCGCACCCAAAGCCCATTGTTCTGTTATTTGCTTCACCGCTTGCTGTATTGACTATAAATAAACTCCTGGGAGTGAAGCCGGGGTTGACTTCTCAGAGTGACCCTCCTGGCCCCACTTCTCTGTAAGAGTTGTGTTTGGTTACTGTCTCCGCCGCCCTGACATTCGCTGCCACTGCGACAGATGGTGCCCCATGTGAGGGTGCTGTAGACATCCTCGCACTCAATCGCAGAAGGTGGTAAGTACAGGACGTGTCCATTTCGGGATGCTCTTACAGCCCTGGGAGTGGCCGGGTTTTTCTGCAGGCAGAACTTTCCCGGACATTCTCATCTCGGGCTGCTATAGCCCCAGGAGCGGCGGGGCTTTCTCATACACTCCCTCAAGGGATTTCAGGCTTCGGGCCAGGAGCTTCCCTATCACTCTTTCCTTCATTTTCCTATTCCTCCTCATTATGGGGAATTCTCTTTCTTCTGAACAGTGTCAACACAAAACCCAGTTGTTAGGATTGTTAAAGGCCTCTAAGCTTAAGGTGTCAGAAGAAGCTCTTACCCAACTTCTGCTTTTAATTGAGTCTGCCTGTCCTGCGTATCCCTTGCGGGGAAACCTTGATGTAGAAGCGTGGGAAGGTGGCGGTAATATCATTCATGACATGAACATCCCAGCTTCAGTTCTTATTGCTTGGCATCACTGCCGCCTCACTTTACAGACCCTATAGGCAGCTCCTTCTGCTCCCTACCCTAGTAAAGAAATTGTTTATGACCCTCCTCTTTCCACACCTCCTAAGGCTGATTTCTCTCAAAATGAGTCTCTTATGGAAAGATGTTTGCGGCAGGGCCGTGAGAAAGAGGGGTTTCTGCTTAACCTGTCATTCAGGGATCAGGACCGCCCCATCACGATGGCCTTGACTTTCAAGTTTTTAAAGAACTCTGTAAAAGCATGATAGAGAATGGTTTACAGTGTTCCTTTACAAAAGGAATTGTAGAAGCTACAGGACAAAACTATGAGATGACCCCCTGGGATTGGAACATTTTAATGTGAACAGTCTTAACCCCTGCTCAATTTAGTGTATGGAGTCAAGAATACAAGGAACATTGTAACCTTTATGCCATGGACAATCTTAACCATAATATCCCTGTTAGTCTTGACATGCTCCTGGGTGTTGGGAATCATTCCACTCCCCAGGCCCAGAGTCAGATGAATAGGCAAGCATTCAGTCAAGCCTCAGATGCTGCTATCAAAGCCTGGAGTAAAATCCCTGACTCCAGAACACCCACCGGCTCATTTGCCACTATTCGCCAAGTGACAAATGAGATTTACATTGATTTTATCAACCGCCTCCAAATGGCCATTTCCCGACAGGTAGATAATCAACAAGTGGCTGAAGTTCTTTGTCTCCAGCTTGCTTACAAAAATGTTAATGCTGACTGTCAAGCTGTTTTAGCCCCCTTAGAGGCACAGAATCTTAATTTAGCTGAAATGATTAGCGCATGTCAAAATGTTGGCACAGAAACTCATAAGGCACAAGTATTTGCGGCAGCTCTCCATCCATCCACTGCCATCTGTTTTGGGCGTGGTAAAACTGGACATTTTAAGAAGGACTGTCACAGTTTAAAAAACAAAAATGCCAACACTAAATTTCCAACCTGAAAGTGTACCCGCTGTAGTAAAGGTGGTCATTGGGCTAAGCAGTGCAGATCTCAATTTAACAATCAAGGCAACCCTATGTCGGGAAATGGGAAGAGGGGCGAGAGCTCTCGGGCCCCAAGAAATCCAGGGAGCTCCCGAGTCTGGAGAGTGGAGACCACAGCGTAGACTCCAAACAGCAACGTTTGTGAGTCAATGATCTAAAAGCAGCTACTGAAGGGAGTGCAGGATTAGATTTACCCTTGACAGAATGTGTCATAATAGATGAAGCAGGAAAAGTTTTTCTTATAGCAACACAGGTTGGGGACCCCTGCCTTGAGGGTATTTAGGACTCCTAATGGGTCACTCTAGTATTACATCTCAAGGTCTAACTGTTCATCCTGGTGTAATGGATTCCGATTATGAAGGTCAAATTAAAATCATGGTTTCCAGTCTCTCTTATTGGAACATTACTCCCTCTGATAAGATAGCACAGCTAATTTTACTTCCCTTTGTAGTCCCCTCCTTTCACACTACCCCAAGACAGGCTGGGGGTTTCGGCAGTACTGACACTTTTTGGGTTACTAAGTTACAATCTTCCCGACCATATCTTAGTGTTCAGGTCAATGATCGTATGTTTAAAGGGCTCGTGGATTCTGAGGCAGATGTAACTATCTTCTCCTCTGATTCCTGGCTCTCTTCTTGGCCCAAGAAGCAAACCGCTGAAACCCTCACAGGAGTTGGAGGAGCACAGTGTCCTTTTCAAAGTACACTTCCCATTGTTTGCTATAGCCCTGATGGACAGCCTGCTTCTATCTGTCCCTTTATCCTTCCTTTACCTACTATATTATGGGGACGAGATTTACTCCCCCAGTGGAATGTTCAAATTGGCACCCCTCAGGATTTTTCATAGGGGCCACTGCTCAAACAGACCCTCTGCTAAAATTAACCTGGATACCTGGCCCTCCTGTTTGGGTTGAGCAGTGGCCCATTAAAGAAGAAAAATTAAAACACCTTAAAAAACTTGTGCAGGAACAGTTAGAGGCCGGACACATCTGGACTTCCTGCAGCCCTTGGAATACACCTATTTTCTGTGTCCCCAAAAAATCCAAAATACGGAGGCTCCTTCATGAGTTACGGGCTGTTAATCAACGTCTTGTCCCTGTGGGACCTCTCCAACCAGGAATTCCGAATCCGGCCTGTATTCCTCAAACATATAATATTATTATTATTGATCTTAAAGATTGCTTTTTTAC
>NW_004443983.1:3854402-3856149 GCF_000243295.1 Trichechus manatus latirostris | reverse complement strand
TAAAAATCTATTCCTAACTTTGGTATGTGTTCTCCTTCTCCTCCTTTCTCAGATACCAGCAACCTCTGCCCCAACCACCTATTGGGCTCATGTTCTTTGCCCCCCTGTCTTCCACCTGGTTACTTGGGAAGAACCAGAGCCCCTCTTTCCTCTAATGATACTGTTGTTACTGGGGGACAATATTTGGCCTATTCCAAACCACTTACTAACGCCCCTGAAGAGGGATGGTTTGTACTGTCTACAAACTGGACACTCTATGCTGACACCCTTCCTTTGTGTTTCACTACCAGCCACACACGGCTTCTGCATGCGTGCCTATACTAGAACAATGGTATATGAATTACATTTACTACAGTGGCACCTATAAGCAACCAGCCTATTCTAAGCAATTTTTTGTTAAAGCCATAGGCATTAACGGCACATTCAGTGCCTATATTACTCACTCAGCCCCTTCCATCCCTGTATGTCAACACCCACAACTATCTCTTACAGACCCTATCAATGATACTTGGGTTATTTGTCTAACTACTAACTTTTCTTCATACTCTCTCCCTTTCAACATTTCACCAGAAAATTGGGACTCTCAAGGTTTAATTTTATTACCAAATTGCTCTACTTGGCAGTGGGCAACCCCATACCATTACCTAGGACATTCTAAGTCCTGGAACCCTGGCCTAGCCAGACCCATTCTTCGCTTACATTATTCAACTACTCATTTTTCCCCATTAAAAATCCTTTCTTGGCGATTAGGTATCCCTTTTTGTGAAAGAACTCTCCATTCAGGAACATTTCTGAGGGGGACAAAGGATGCCAAGAACCCACTCCCCAAATTACTATGGACCCTCCATGACCATAACGATTCTGTGCTTATATGCACGTCTCGACCATACATTTTTGCTATAACTTCTTATCCTCCAGATATCATTAAGATAAATGCCTCTTTTCAATTAACATTATCCAGTGGCTCTACTTGGATTACTCCACGTCTGTCCAGGCAAAATGTCTCCACTCTTAACGTCAATTCTCTATTTGTTCTTTGACAAAAAAGCCACCTTTGGCTGCTCATTAACCTTACAGACCCTTGGCAAGATAGTTTCCCCCTCGCTCAGGTTGTTAATGCATTACAGAAAATACAAGCTAAAAGTTTTCTTGGAATTCTCATAGCCTCTATTATCACAGCCACTGCTATTGCCACTACAGCAGCTACCGCTGCCGTAGCTCTCTCCGAATCTATTCAGACCACCCAGCAGTTTAACACTTATATGCAAAATGTTACTTCTGAAATGCAAACTATGGCACATATTGATCAAGAGATCCTCAAGCGTCTGGGTACTTTGGAAGCCTCAGTCCTTTGGCTTGGAGAGCAACAAGAAACACTATGGGAACATTCCCAATTAACCTGTGATGCAGAATACACTCGCTTCTGTGTTACAGCCCTTCCATATAATGAGTCCTGGAAGGATGTTAAAAATAATCTTCTGCCTAGCTTCGCTTCTCCATTGAAAGGTGATATTCAAAAACTAAAATTTCAATTGCAAGAACAGCTCTTGAGATTACAATCAGAGTCTAATAAGGCTACACTTAATATACTTAATGATTTTGCCTACTGGCTCAATCTCACACATTGGTTCTCTGGACTCAATCTCCGTGTCTGGATCCTTTTTGCTATAGGATGTTTAATAGTCTTGTGCCTCCTTACAGTCATCCGATGTCTACTCCCTGAAGATCTCCCGTCACCAACAGAAGT
>NW_004443983.1:3849146-3853365 GCF_000243295.1 Trichechus manatus latirostris | reverse complement strand
CATGTTGAGACTTGTCCCCAACATGTTGAGACTTGTCACAACTTGTTTTCGTAAACCTGTTGTCCCTTTACTGATTGGCTTGTTTACCTGAATTCCTTCTCCCTTGCCCGCACCCAAAGCCCATTGTTCTGTTATTTGCTTCACTGCTTGCTGTACTGACTATAAATAAACTCTTGGGACTGAAGCCGGGGTCGACTCCTCAGAATGACCCTCCTGGCCCCACTTCTCTGTAAAAGTTGTGTTTGGTTACTGTCTCTGCCCTCCCGACATTCGCCACTGCTGCGACAATAGTTAGGAGCAAAAATTGGAATTCGCTAGTCTAAACTTCAATGTGAGGGCCAATTCTAGCAATTTTCCATAACTGTATTTCATAGAAGACCACAGAGTTGGTGCTAGAGTTGTATTCAAAGTCAATAAAGAGGAGCAAACACAGGGCTTAGAAATAAAACAGAATCTGAGGAGAACAAAAGTGATATTTCAGAGACATTCAATAAACACTATGTTTCTTCCCTATCTTTTTAAACAAGGAAGGAAGACCTCATTCTCCAAAGCCTTCAGCAAAAGAAAATCAGTTTAAGCAGAAACTTACAGTCAGGCAGGGAGGTCAGGAGGAAGTTGCTGATATAAAAGAACGGGCATTAGATTGCTGTGGAGAATGAGATACTCATTTTAGATTCAGCCAAGTCCACACTCCACCTTTTGTGATTTTAGTGACCTGTCTATGATCTAGTAAAATGGCCTTCTATTCTGAAATTGTCCTTTCTTTTGAGTAAACATTTTCCAAAAGTCAGCTTATGTGTTGGAAAAGGCAAGAATGGGCTTGGTGGAGAGTTGGAGACTATGGGGGCTGCATTGTCAGTTAAAGGAGAAGGAAAAAAGACTCCAGCAATGGATATTGAAGATCATCCAATGGAGCCTGTATATGTTAGAATAGTCCCTTACAATCAAAGTGGACATCAGTCACACATTCTTATTACATGTATTATTTGATGACAGTGATAAACTGACTTTTGAAAATTGCAGTTGTGACCAGACAAGGAGTAGATCGTTTAATGAAACATACAGAACAGTCGAATTCTCCCTTAGGGCTTTATTTATGTATAAACTTTGTCTGGATCTATGTATAATCAACAAAATCTCATGACTTAGAGACTTCTGGCAAAATGGCACCCTAGGCAGAAGCACCACTCTGTCCCTCTGCAGCAAAGATCTGAAAAACTAAGCCAAACAGAGAAAACAGCAATCCTGAAACCCTAAAACATCAAATGAAAAGATGAAGAACTCAGCCCAGCACCAAGTGGAGTGAGAAAACGGACACAGAAAGGAAAGCGAGGAGAGATTCATGCAGAGGTCCCCTATCAGCTAACGCAGTGCGAATCCACCATCTTGGTCTTCCATCAGAGACCAGCAGACAGGGGGTATGAGAAAACAGCTTCACGGAGCTTCCAGTGGGAGACAAAACAATCGGTAGTTTGCGATATATGCTTTCCCACCCCCTACCGTTCTTCACCCCCACTCGGCCTCCTCTGCTTCCCGCGGCCACAGTCTCTTTTCTGGGAAACACCAGCTTCTTGGATTCCACCCACCCAAAGGGGCTGGTTCTCTGAGTGTCATTTGTTGGCTGCGGGTGCTGCTTTTTTTTCTGCTTCTTTTGATTTCTTCCTTACCTCTCACCACCTCCCCCTCCTTTCGCTCAAGTACCTGGCTCCGTGTGCCATCTTTGCTTCTTCCTGAGGGGCTGCAGAGCTCCAGTAATTTATGATATATGCTTTCCCACCGCATACCCTTTTTCACCCCCACTCGGCCTCCTCTGTTTTCCGCAGACACAGTCTCTTGTCTGGGAAGCACCAGCTGCTTGGATTCCACCCGCCTGCACTAGCTGGCTCTCTGAGTGCCATTTGTTGGCTGCTGGTGTTGCTTTTTTTTCCTGCTTCTTTTGATTTCTTCCTTACCTCTCATCACCACCCCCTGCTTTTGCTCAAATACCGGGCTCCGTGCGCAATTTTTGCTTCTTCCTGAGGGGCTGCGGAGTTCCGATCAAGTGTGAAACTGCTTCCCAGTCTGGGCTGCTGCACTGGTGGGAACCCAGCACTCTTGTTCATTTGTTTGTTTTAAATTGTTCATTTTCTTTTCCTTTTCTTGAGTTGGGAGCCCGTTCTGGCCAGGTGGTGCTGCAGGGCTTGGAACCTACCCACTCGGCTTGTGCAGAAGTGCACAGGGATCCATGAGGGCATTTCTTTTTGTTGTTGTTGTTGTTTTTTGGGGGGCATTTCTTGTTCTTTTTTTTTAAATTTGTTTTGTTCTCTTTTCGCTCTTTTTCCCTTTTTGTCTTTCTTCATTACTGAGTTTCTCGTCTCTCTATACCTTACTTCTCTTTCTGTTCCCTGAATACCTGGTGCTGAATACCTCTAAGCCTTCTAACCAGGCTGTACTGCAACACCTGAGAACAACTTCCCCAAACCTCATAGCTGCACTGGTGGGATCCCTGGGAACTTTGCTATTCTTTTCCCTGTCTGATTTTTATTTATTCATTTTTTTTTTCTTTTCTTTCTTCTTCTTCTTCTTCCCCTTTTTGTTTTTCTCCATTTTATAGTCTTTCATCTCTCCACTCCAATGGCAAGCTCCCCTAGCATTCCTTTTTGTTTGTTTGTATGATTTTGGCTCCTCTTCCTCTCTCTTCTCTCCTATATCCATCTTAGCTCCACACACAACAATCTCCTCCCTCCATCCTGCCTACCTGCACTGTGCAATTAACATCACACCACCAAGCAGCACAGGCATGGCTTACTGGAACCTGCCCTGCACTGATTACCAACCAATCCTGGTGGCTGTAATAAGTGCCACAAACAACCCATCCCAGTAACTCCTCTTCAGCTAGACCTGCCTGCCATACCGTATCTGAGTGACTGACCCTGCCAATTGGAGAAGTAGGTGAAAAGTATCATGCCCACAGATGAACAAAGAACAAAGAATACACAGCCCGCCTGCCCAGACGTAGCCAAATTAAAAAAAAAAAAAATGAAACAAACAAATCTACAATCAATAAAAGATAAAATTAACTACTGAATGCCCCAAAGACAGCAGACAATATCAAAACATTTACAAAAAAAGGACAGGATGGTTAAAGTAGGCATCCAAAATAAAACACCAGATGACTTTCAGGTGGAAGAAAAGGCACTAGAACTACGTGATAGGGAATTCAAATCTCTAATACTAAGAATTCTCCAAGAGATGAAATAAAAAGCAGACAAAAATGAGGAAAAAATAGACAAATTCATGGAAAATACAGGCAAAAAATTGGGAGAATTCAAGAAAATAATGCAGGGACAAAATGCCAAAATAATTTCACAACTAGAAATTACACAAAGACAACAATTAGAAATCCAAAAGATAAATAACAAGATTTCAGAAATGGACGGTGTCATGGAAGCGCTGAGGAGCAGATTTGAAACCGTGGAAGACAGGGAAGTAGACTTGAACATAAACTCTTGGATACAACTTTGTTTCAGGAAAACTCAGAAAAAAGAACAAAGAAAAATAAAGAGACCATGAGAGTTATGTGGGATAAAATCAAAAGCGAAAATGTGCAAGTGATTGGAGTTCCAGAATGGGGGGAGAAAACAGAAAACACAGAGAGGAGCATTGAAGAACTGCTGACAGAAAACTCCCAGTATCATGGAATATGAAAAGCTGGCCATCCAAGAAGTTCAACGAACCCCATATAGGATAGATCCCAAAAGAAAATCACCAGGGCATATCATAATCACAGTCACCAAAACCAAAGACAAACAAAGAATCCTGAGAGCAGCTCATGAAAAACAAGAAGTCACACACAGAGGAGAAACAATAATACTAAGCTCAGATAGTTCGGCAGAAACCATGCAGGCAAGAAGGCAACGGGATGACATATATAAAACCTTGAAAGAAAAAAATTGCCAGCCAAGAATAATATATCCTGCAAAACTCTCTTTCAAATATGGTGCTGAAATTAAGTCATTTTCAGATAAACAGAAATTAAGGGAATATGTAAAAACCAAACCAAACATACAAGAATTATTAAAGGGAGTTCTTTGATCAGAGAAGAAACAACTTCAGATCACAGGCAGAATCTAGGACGCAGTATCCTACCAGCCAGATACCAATCTAGGCAATGAACTCTCAAGGACTATCCAAAACCAAAAGAAATACAACAGGGAATCAGAGCAGTTAATCAGTAAAT
>NW_004443983.1:3820561-3849046 GCF_000243295.1 Trichechus manatus latirostris | reverse complement strand
TGGAAGAGCGTAGTAGATGTCACTGAACTGTGCAGGTAGAAATTTTTGAAATGGTGTATCTTTGGCTATGTATATTTTCACCAAAAAAAAAAAAAAAAAAGGTCATGAAGGGAGAGGGTTGATACGTTGTGGGGTTGTTAACCAATGACATAAAACAATATGTGTACTACTGTTTCATGAGAAAATACTTGTTTTGTTAGCCTTAACCTGAAGTACAATAAAAAATAAATTAATAAATAGAAATAAAAAATCTCATGACTTAATGACTTATCTTGCTATGTTAATCTGAGCAACAATTTTTTTGGAGGCTACTAAATAATATGTTTTAAACTAACATTGTAACATGACGCTTCACCCTATAGTTGATTTTTTCATGGTTGTAAAACGACACATTTCCCATTAGTCTTGACAAATTCCCAGACGCAGACACAAATGTCTGAAGTCATGTCACTATATATATATATATGCCTTGGAATAAGACTTCAAGCCACAGGAAAAAAGAAGTGAATTGAAATGGAATAGAGGGGATCAAGATCACCCCCTCTATCCCAAGTGGGAAAAAATGGGAAGGGATACAGCAAAACTCCAGAGTGATGAATTATTCATATACTTTAATAAAATAAAGAAAATTCAATGTTTTAAATTAATATTTTATTCAATAAATTTATCTAATGATGGCTTCATTTACACTATGCATTAGCGTGGTCTACATGTTCAGATTCCCGTAAGGTAAGACTAATGAAATTGTCCAAAAATGGCTAGAAGCATTACCAGTATGCCCGAACCAGACTATGGTCAGACTTTTATAAGCATACATTTTTCTATTCTCTTGTGAACTCTGATGCTGTACAGTTTATTATGACCATTCTAATTATCTAAGGTTAAAGTTTTATAAGAGGTATTAACACAATAATTTAAAACAAGCCTGTGGTAAATATTTGTATTTACTCACCTATTTCTTTTTCTCTTTTACAATGTTGGTTTCAATTGATTTACAAGCATTTTATTTTTGAAGATTTTATCAAATTTTTGAAATTGATAAAATATGTATATAGTATATACATGATGCTTATAAATTTCTTAGATCTTTAAGTAATTTTACTAAGAAGATCCACTTTAAAGAAGATTTTTTTAAAACCTTTTCAGATTTTAAGAGTTCTTAGAGTTGGAATCGACTCAAGTGCAGTGGATGTTTTTGGTTTAGAGTAAAATCTGTGATGTGGCATGTATAGATTGGCTAAACTTTCATTATTATGGCTGTTTTTTTTTTTTTTTCCTTTTTTAGGTCATGTTAATAATTAAACATGGTCACCATATTTATATAGGAAGTGGAGGTAGGGATGGGAGAGGGATAAGGGGTGAGAGAGAGATAGGAGTGGGGTTGAGGGGACAGACATCAGAAGAAGCAGATAGTTGAGTATAAAATAAACCAGAAAACAAGCAAGATATGCAAAGTAAGGAATTTTGAATTATCCTTTGACTCAGAATACTGTGTCTCCATGACATAATGCAGACATCAATTTCTGTTCTGAAACCAGGATGTGACAGGTAGCTGAACTCCACCCTCTACTAAATCCCAAGGCTCAATTATGGATTGAATTCCTGTCATTCTTTATATTTTTGTTTACTTTTCACAGGAACTAAAATAGATCAGTGGTGAGGTGAAAAGAAGGAAAGAGGTAAAGAATAAGGAAGAGGAGTTACTGTATTGACTAAAGACTATTCCATGCAGATTTCTTATTCTAAAAGGCCCTGTCCTGCATCTTGAGTCTCTGTCTTCAAAATGAGATTTTTGTTTTGTTTTATTTTGTTTTTCAATAACTAGTCTTACATAAGTACTAAGAATATTTTAATACTAAGAATTACTAAGGTAATAATATTTCTCCAAGCTCATCTCTGTAATTTACTAGTCTGTGTATGCTAAGCTTATTTTGAGGCAGATTCTGGGATTAAAAATGTCCTTGAGTTAATGCAGCAGATTTCAGAAACGGGGTGTGTTTTTTGGAGATTAATTTTGACGTGGATGGACTTATTTCTGGTCTTCAGAACAATTGTCAAAAGGTGAGGGCTTTCTAATAAACTGGTTATTGGCACAATAAAAGCAGCCATAAGGTAAATATGTCTATTTCTTTTAAAGTATATAAAACAGAATGAAGAATTTAGATGTGCCTTCATCTACAGTGGACCTTGAAACACTGAAATATATCAGGTAGCCTTTGCCAACATAGACTAATAATAGACAATTCAGGTCTGTATTTTATTTTCCTTAGGTGACCAACTGAAAACTGTCGTGTGAAATGATGATGGCAGAGCAGTATAGGAATTATTTTTCTCTGACTTTATTCAAAAAGTATGCAGGCCTGGCTGAAAGGCAGACACCCAGATTCATAGAAATAAGTCATCTGAACAGAGTAAAAATTATAGTTGGGTTATTTTTTTTTTTTTTTTAACTTGAAAATCCCTTAAGCCACAATTCACATTAAAAAACATTGCAGAGCCCAGTTTTCAGGTACTAAGGTGATGGAACCATGTAAAAATTCCTTTGTGTTCTTTGCAGCATCAAGCTCTGCTATTTTTACAGTCAAACCATGCAGGCAGGTGATCAAGCAAACACAGAGCAGAAAGTGATTAAGTTAGAGAAAAGCTGAGGGGATTTGTGGGCACAATCTAGTATGAAAATTTTATGCTCCAGCCACCACTTTTTGCTTCATTTTTTTTTTTTTTGGACCCCTTAAAGGAACTTGTTAAAAGAAATTCCATGACCTTTCCAATGTGTGAACAAATTCCGCCATTTTGGCTCAAAATGGAAAACCTTAATTGTTGAGTGATATTTACACTGATGAACAGATATCCTCCTTCTTCAGTTTTGGTGTCCATAGCATTCCCTTCAGTTTCAATAAGTGAAGTACAAAAGGCTAATTAATGTGCAAAGAAATTTTAAAACAGTTTTCACCTTTATACTGGTGCTCCCATCTCCTACTGTCAAGGCAGAGGCTAGCTGCAGGTTGAAAACACATTTGGCGACTGGAAGTCAAGACTATAGATGGGAAAGTAACTGTCTACCTTGTTGTTGTGTTGTTAGTTGCCATCGGGTTGGGTTTGACTCATAGTGACCTTACAGAACAAAATGTTGCCAGGTCCTGTGCCATTTTCATGATTGTTGGCATATTTGAGTCCATTGTCATGTCTACTGTATCATTCCATCTCATTGAGGGTTTCCCTATTTTTGCTGACCCTCTACTTTACTAAACATGATGTCCTTTTCTAGAAATTGGTACCAGACAGTATATCAGGAAACTACTTTTTATTATTATGCTGTTCAATTCTATTTTTCAGTAGCAATAGTAATATTAACATAGCTACA
This sequence comes from Trichechus manatus latirostris, assembly GCF_000243295.1. Lineage (NCBI taxonomy): Eukaryota > Metazoa > Chordata > Mammalia > Sirenia > Trichechidae > Trichechus > Trichechus manatus. The sequence goes on along the minus strand of NW_004443983.1, from coordinate 3,845,682 downwards.
ACATCATACAATACGTGTAGGCACAATACTTTATAATAACATTTGAAAATATGCTTTAAAATTGTACCCTTAATACATAATTGTTGAACAAATGGATAAATCTTAAAATACATTACTGGTTGACTTTCAAATATCTTTTATAAACTCTTCCACAAATACTAAGATCTCTATTTTACAGATGAGGCAACTGATATCAAGATAATTTATATGATTGGCTTAATTCGTCATGGTTCAGTGAATAATACTGGCATAATCAAAATCGTTTCTTTTTTTTTTCCTACGCTGGTTTCTTTGGCCCATGTTGTGTAGAAGATTAATTCCTGACTGTTGATTATTTCAGCTAATTCTGCTTCCAGCAGTTTTAAGTCCATAACCTATATTTAGGCTGAGGATGTTACACTATTTCTTCCATACTATTTATTTGACGGTCCTTCCTTCCTGTTTAAGCTTACCCTGGCTTCTTGGGAAATCTTAAACCTTAAAAGTGAATACAAGTGAACCAGTAAGCCAAGTCCGCATTTACCCAGGCTACAGTGCAAGGGGAAGAGCATTGACTTTATCTGTCCGTATTACAGGAAGAGACCAAAGAAAGGCCAGATAGACCTTCACATTCTAAACTCTCTAATGGCTTTAACTTCTACCTTTATGTCAGAGACAGTGCCAATAATATATTCAAAAAGAAATGGAGTCTCCCTCTTTTCTTCTTTAGAAATTCATTGGGTCATGCATTTAATCAAGTTTATCACACGCCTAGTATATGATAAAGACTGTGTGAAGTGCTTTGGGTATAAGAACGAGGCAAATTCCATTACACATCACCTACACATAATTGTGCCTAGGGCGGGGAGGGCAACCTTGAACGATTGGAGTAATAATTGCTCCTCAGAGGCAATCAGTCATTGTAGGCTTCGCTCTCTTCCGGCATGTGTCTTCTTAGGTGATAGGTTACCTCTTTCTATAAGAAAGTAGATGAGAAAAGTCAGTGCTTAGTGTCTCAAGGGATGAGCTGGCAAAAGCAGTGTCCAAATTTTGGAGTTACTCTGGAGCTAGGTGCCTTCCCAGATGAGGCCTAAAGCTCGGTGATCAAATCAGACCACAATCATTTCCAATAATGTGCCGTGTAACAGCTGCATCTGTGATAAGCGTGACGATGATGTGAAAAGTAAAACCAAAGGTAATCAAGAGTTGTAGAAAGCCTTTCATTTTATTTATTTGTTCATTCATTCAATACTAAGCAGTCTTTGTCCTTATGGGCCTTACATCATTAGAAGGAATGGGGAAACCAATATACAAGTGAACAAATATACATATAAGAAAATTGGAGATAGAAATATACGCAGTAAAGTAAATTAAACAAGTTAATTGGATAGAAAATGATAGAGTTGGGGGTTAGATAAGGAATTCAAAGAAGATCTTTCAGAAGAAGTAACATTGGAACTGAGACTCGAATGATAAATAGCCTGCTATGCAAAGATCTGGACACATTCATCCAAGTTGAGGGAACATAAAATGCAAGGTCCCCAAGGCAGGAATGTGGTCAGTAAGTTCAAGTGACAGCTATTGTGGCTGCAGCCTGCTGAATGAATGTGAAGAAGACTGGTAGGAGATGAGGCTGAAGAAATAGGCAGGAGTAGATAATGTAGTATCTGTATCTATATAAAGACTTAGCATTTAATTTTAATTATGATGAGAAGTCTTTGGAGGATTTGCTATCCCTGGGTGGTGCACATGGTTAATGCACTGGCTGCTAACCAAAATGTTAGAAGTTTGAGTTCCAACCAAAGAAGCCTAGGAAGAAAGACTTGGCAATCTCTTTCTGAAAAATTAGCCATAGAAAACCCTATGGAACACAGTTCTGCTCTGACACACATGGAGTTGACATGAGTCAGAAATGATTCAACAGCAATTGGTTTTGGAGGTTTTAAACCAGTAAGTGATATTTGATCTACATTTTTTAAAAGGTCATTCTGTTTTCTATGGAGAGAACCAATTCTGTGGGTTGTAGGGGAGTGGAGACGGGAGTGGCCAAGCAGTAGTAGAGTGGGTAAGTATGGGCTAGTGTTGGAGAATCCAGGGATGGTACGGGCTAGTCTAGAAGAATCCAGAAACAGATACCTATGGTTGCTTATCACATAATCCTAGCACAGATTTGCAGATGGACCGAATTGGTAGGAGGTAGATTTAGGGTACACAGACTTGACTTTAAAAGGAACTGACAACTTCTGTATAGAAAGAACATAGAATAACAGCTCTTTTTTTTTTCTTTCTTTTTTTTGGTTAACTGAAAGCAATAATACCCAATGGCAGAATGTCTCTTGCATAGCACAATCCAATCCAACATTTGAGATTAAATGTTTAAATGGAATGGAGCCTACTTCAACATTTATATTGATGGTTGCTACTGCAAATAATTGGTTTAGTCAGCAAAATGCTAGAAGAAAAATGAAACAAGGAAACTTTTTGACAAATAATGGCTCATGGTACAAAGTATAGAGTTAGTTTATCATAATCTGTTCCCCAAATAAATAAATTAAGAAGGTCCAATTTATTATCCATTTAATTGATAAATTGTGAGATTACTTTAATTGTGCATCCTGTAGGCAGATAGACGTTGCATGTATTCACCACTGATTTAGAAATTCATAGACAACAAAAGCATTTCCTATTACATCTATTTATGGAGTTAGCAATTGACCCAGACAGCAAAACCATTTTTTAATTAGCCTGAAGGTAAAATCTTTAAAAAGATTAATTTTTCTATAAAAATTTAAAATCATGCTTATGCATTGTTTATTTTGATAACACAAAAATAAAGCTTTACATCGAAATTTAGCTTATAAAATGCTGATGTGACTCAAAATTCATTATTATTATTTACCATTATGAGATACACTTGCAAGTCCTGCTTGTGGTGAATTTTCATCCTTGTCATTATAATGGTAAACATGACAATAAAATACAGTAGCTATCTCATGCCTTTAAAGTAGTCTTTTTTACATAGTATTATCTTACATATGAATAAAATCAGATATACAGTGATTACTTATGCAAATTAGATTATTCCATTAAGCAGTTTCAAGCCTACTATCAAAGACCAAAAGTACACTTGTAAAAATAGTAAATGATTATGAATTGATTTTATTATGTTTATAAATAATATACAATAGTTGATTATCGACAATATATACGAGGACATACACAAAACACACATACACATTATATACAGTCGATTTGCAGAGTATGAAATTTCTTGCAACAAATCTTGGGTGTAAGAAAGGAACAATGGAAACTACTGTCCTTGGTTCATTGGCTGAATTTGAAAAGTGATATTCACCTTCCCCTTCCTCCAATATAAAATCAGGATTGAGTGGTAGGTTTTCAGCCAGACTGACAATATGACATCAAAATTTTGTTTAAAATATTGTAATTTTCCATAATGTCTGGAAGGTCATTTTTTACATACAAGATACAGACATAATTTTTAAGTGAAATATACATATTTTTAAATTTTTTATTACTTGGTATCCTATGAGGTTCATCTATTTATGAGGAACAGAGATCCATTCAGCTTATTTCAATAGTAGAAAGTTTATTGTAAAAACACGTCAGGACCACATGTGTCACACCCCAGAGAAACCTCAGGGAAAGACACATGCCTGGGCCTCCCAGGAAAAGTGGGAGCTGCAGGATAACCATACCTCATGATCTGTTCCCAGGACACCTAGACTTTCTGCTAAATAGATTATCTTATCAACTCTTTAGAAGCAGTATTTTATTGCATTCATCTGCACCTGTCGGTACCGATCACCTTGTTCCCTTTATTCTCCGCTTAAACCAAGTCATTCTTTTCCCCTATCTAATTTTTTCATGTAATCACCATCTTCCCTATTTGGACAAAGCTTTGATATGGCACCTCCATGAAGATCACTGGCAAAACTATAGATAATTTTTTTTTTAGGGGGTAGGCTTCATGCCACTCCTGTCCAATCAATTGTTTTCAGGAAGCTGGGTCAATAGTAACAGCCAGCTCCCTTACAAGTAAACCAAGGGCATGGCAGAAATTTTGATGTTTGCCTTCTACAGTCACTGACTATTCCAGCTCTGAAAGCCCTTCACCTTTCAAAATCTTAAAATCTAAGTGATACATTTAATATAAATAAAAGGAGAAGGATAGGATGCAGAGGAATGAAAATTTGTATAAAGTACTTATGGCAACTTCTTCTTATCAAAAAATAACGTCTCCTCAAGTAAGCAATGAATAAGGAAGTCTGAAGAAGAATTGACACCTTTGAATTGTGGTGTTGGTGAAGATTATTGAATATATCATGGACTGCCAAAAGAGTAAACAAATCTATCTCGGAAGAAGTACCACCAGAATGTACCTTAGAAGCAAAGACGGCGAGACTACATCTCACATACTTTGGACACGTTATCAGGAAGGATCAGTCCCTGGAGAAGGACATCATGCTTAGTAGAGGGTCAGTGAAAAAGAAGAAGACACTGAACGAGATAGATTGACACAGTGGTTGCAACAATGGACTCAAGCATAACAGTGATTGTGAGGATGGCGCAGGATCAGGCAGTGTTTCCTTCTGTTGTACACAGGATCACTATGAGTTGCAACTGACTCGATGACACCTAACAACAACAACAACAGATAAGCAAGTTCATTTAGTCATTCAATCATTTAGTTATTTATTTCACACATATCATTGATTTTCTACTATATTTCATGAACCAAGCTAATAGGGTCCCAGCCTCCACCAACAACCCACCCTCTGGCTTTCATGGGGCTTAAATTCTTTTGGAAAATGACATACAATTAATAAGTAGACACTAAATAAATGATTACAGAACTATAAGAAATTTTAGATTTGAAATTAAATTATGATATCTATTTTCAGAGATTAAATGGGAGAGGTCACCTTAGATAGGGTGCTCAGGGAAGGTATCTCTGATGCAAGGACAAAAAACAAAACCAAACCCGTTGTTGTCGAGTCAATTCCAACTCATAGAGGCCCTATAGGACAGAGTAGAACTGTCCCACAGGGTTTCAAGGGAGTGGCTGGTGGATTTGAGCTGCCAACATTTTGGTTAGCAGCCGAGCTCTTAACCATGGCACTGCAAGGGTTCACATGCAATGATACTTGAGCTGAAACCTGAAGTATGAAAAGGAACCAGCCCAAAGTAATGGCAGGTAATGACAGCCAAAAGTAATAACATTCAACTGCAGCACGAAATTTTGTATTTCCTCACAATGGTGAAGATTAATAGGACAAAAGAATTTTTGATGTCAACTTTTTACCTAGCTCATGCAGTACTTAGGGCAAAAATGGTACCAATGGCAAAGGCAAGTGGGACATTTTCTCCATATCTTTAGGCCCATTAATGGTGCTCTTATAATAAACCATTCATTGGATCACTTGAAATGTTACTGTAATTTGGGAGTGTGAAAAGAAATTGCCACCTAGAAGAGAATATTTCTCAGCAACGATCGGACAGCACACGGCATGAAATTATAGTAGCAGCAGCTGAGCACTGATCCATCTGGAAACTTTAAACAATGCATACGAAATTTACAGGTAATAAGTTGCCACATTTGACAGAAACGGTCATAAATATTTTGCATTATTACCAAACAAGACACCTGTGAGCTCAGAGCCAATACTTACAAATCTAGGGGCCATATTGGCTGGCTGTCCTGACTTAAACGTAAAGTCAGCTAATCTTTCAAATTGGAAAATGCTAAGAAGTCAAAAGATTTGTGAATCAAAGTAATCCGTCTGATGTTAGGATGCAGTTGGATTTTAAACTGTCAGGGGGTCTTTTATCGGCTTGCCATATCCCCGTATTCCTGGGACCCTGCTGGTTTATGTTCGTTGCCCTAGTGTATTGTTTAAGGTACTCTCTTTCACTCTCCATTTGAAAATGCCCTTGTCCCCATTTGAAGATAAATTATATGGTCTCCCTGGCCTTAAGACACCCATACTCCAGAAAACCAGAAATATAAATGAGAAAGAACTGAACAACAACTTAGACCTCCAACTGTTACAAAAATAGGTAACGAAAAAGCTGTTAGCTTTACCGGGACACTACTCCCTAGTTCACCTGTTGTGTTATTGGTCCACTCTGAAGAGATAAGTCTCTGTCAGGAAAAACAAGCTAGCAATCTGATATAGATATATATAAATGACTGACTAAACTCTGAACTCTGCTAAGTGCAACGCCTTTAATGCTCTTTCTGAGAAGTAATGCTTAGTTGCTAGCATTTTCTAACTCTCCAGTAATGCATCTCTTTTTACAGAATCAGTACATATATTTTATAGATACTCTGAAATCCCAGACAAAGAGAGAAATCATTTATTGAAAATCTCAACTCAACCCTAATTTTACAAAGATTAGGAAAAACTATGTTGTGCATCAAACTTCTAATTAGAAAGAATTAACCAAATAGGGTGAATTCTGGAAGATATGAACCTTATCATACCGTTAATATTTTGAAAAATGCAAGATTTCCAGGGAAAAGACTTCTGTGCTAATTCAACTTTACTAGTATCTCTTTTGAACAAATGATGAAATTGCATTGCAATAAGCAATAGTTTCTTCCCATTTCAAGCTATTTTTTCCTCTCATTTTTAATAGGCCAACTTCCATAAATTTCGAACTTCATCTTCTGCCTCAAATAACTAATTCAATAAGAGTGGCTAGCATTCTTTAATAATGAAGATCAAGTTATTTAAATCTCAGGATTCAATCAGCAAAATAAATAGAATTAAGCCAACGAAGAAAAGCGTGTGCCTTGAGCATTATGCTCTTTTAAGAATGGTCTATATGGGATCAAATTTATAACAGCAACTTGAAAGATTAGATAGGAAACTTAAGGGGCAATGAATTTATATTATTGGTGGAGGAACAACTCATAAAACGAGGGTGACAATGGTTACACAACATGAAGAATGTAATCAATGTCACTGAATTGTACCTGTAGACACAGTTGAACTGATGTGTGTTCTGCTGTGTATATTCTCAACGACAACAAAATTAAATTAAAAAAAAAATACTCAAAACCATGTTTTTCTTGGAGAAGCCTATACAAATGTCCATGAAATCATATCAAGGGTAAAACTATGAGGGAAGGTAATGCAGTTTAAAAATAATCTATTATGAAGGTGAATTAGAATGTTTATGTTATATAGTGTTTTTAAAATGCCCCAAAGCCAATTTATCTACATGCATATACATCTTGGCTAAAATCCTAAAACATCCAGGCGGTAAAGAGAGGGAAGAATACTAACACATTAATTATCCTCTTGCCCAGTTAAAAATGTATACTAATTAAGATCACCTATTTCATTAACACTCCAAGACAATCATGTAATATCTGAATTTCACAATTTTTTTTTTTAATTTTACTTTCAGGATACAAATTAAGCAACATATTAAGACATTAGTAATTAACCTTATTATATAGGGCATTTGAAAGATTAAAAATGGCTATCCTGCAAAAAGAGAATCATAAATAAGAACTAGATTAGTGGAATCAAAAATATTATTTTACATTTATCCACTAATTGTATCTATGTATCTTCTTAATGCCATTTGTGTTTTTATATATATAGCTTATACTACTTTTATTGGTTTTATAATAAGATACATTTTCATCCATCCAACATACTCCATAGCACTGCTTCCAGGGCAACTTGAGGGAAGGATAGTGTCATTGAGAAGTAAGGAGAAACTCCCACAACCTCGGAGTTGGTAGAGCTCTGTAAATCTTGTTTTGATTGGCAATGTCATCAAAACAATGCCTATTTAGCATAGCTAAAGAAATCTGTCCCTAGGCACCTAGGTCTCTGTACTCTCATGTCTAGAATATGATGTGGAAGCTCCAGAAAATTCCAGGTGTGGGGATCATGCCAACTGGAAGGAAAGATGTCTCCAAAGAGCTGTGAGTAGGCAGATGATATCTTGTTAAGAACTGAATTGGTCGCTATAAATAGTTATGTTGTAGTACTAATCCCTGTACCTGTGAATGTGACCCTGTTTGGAAATAAGGTCTTTGAAGATGTTATCAGTTAGGTTAACCTAACATGACAGTGGAGTGGAATGGGTCCTAATGCTACACAATTGGTGTCTTTATAAAAGAGAAGATACATAGAGACAAGAATAAGACAGTCGTGTGAAGATGCATCAACAAGCCAAGTAATACTAAATGTTACCAGGAGCTACCAGAACTGGGAGAGAGACATGGAACAGTTTCTCAGAGCCCTCAGAAGGAATCAATAAACATGGCTAATACCTTGATTTGGACTTCTAGCCTCTAGAACTGTAAGAAAATACATTTCTGTTCTTAGGAGCCATCCAGTCTGTAGTATTTTATTATTGCAGCCATAGGAAACTAATACGCTCCTGAAAGATCTGGCTCATGTACCTGTCTCACTGGTTGCAAGTACCTCTTATCTCTCACCAAGGAACCATTTAGTTTATATAAGGGACTGTTGGTGTTGTTTCCCTTTTCATTTCTTCTCCTCCGTCCATTTTCTATTTCTTATATTCAGGGAAAGTGAAGGTCCTCATTCCTAGAGATGTGAGGGATGCCCTAAGATTTTTGTTAGTTCCATAAGGAGAATCTTTAATAGGTTCCTTCTAATTCAAAGTCCTAAAAATCAGCAAATCTGCATTTTTAGATACCACATTCCTGCCTCGTATTATCTTCTTTTCATCACTTTTTTGTATCTCCTACTCTCACTCTCTCTTTTATTGCCAAATAATCAGCCCTAAAAGTCAATAACCTTTCCAAATAGATGTGCTCCCAGATATTAGATCAAGCATGTTCCCCTGGAGGGACCAGCCAGCATAATTAATCTGAACTTCATGCATCTCTCTCCCCAGGAGAGAAGAGTAGGCTTGTTTTGAAGTCTCAGATGAACCAAGCTACTTGTGAATTAAAATATCTACTTAGATTTTGTATAATGTTGGTTATTGTAACCTCTGTCAATAGTTAAAAAATTTGAAATTATGATAAATAAAATCCTGAGTTAGTAAAAATTTACTTTGACATCACCCCCTTTCCCTTCACTTCTCCCTGCAAGGTCTGGAGGTGCCATGTCTCATACTGCCCCTCATTATTGATCAGAGTAGAATTTCCCCCACAGGAAATTACACTATGAAAGCCTTCCCTTATATCCTAATGGAGGACACTTGGTGGCTTGGAAAGCACCCAGTCAGACAGGCCTCAGTATAAATTTCTACTCTGCCAACTCTGGGACTTTGAACAAGTTAATGTAGCTCTTTTATTCTAGCTTCTAAAAATGAAGCTATCACCAACTAAGTTTTAGGCTGGTTGTGAAAGTGAAATGATACAAATTTTTAAATCTTTTTTTAAAGTGTCTGACACACAGTAGGTACTCAACAGATGATTGTGTTTTCTACATTTTCTACTCTCCAATCAAACACATCTGACTTGAATAATGAAAATACATTCATTCTGGTATACTAGTGGGTGAGTCCTTTATGTTTAATTTTCTTTCCTGTGAAACACAGTAATTGAAACTCTAAAACATCACAGAAGCAAAAATTTATCCATAATTTTGCACATTTCTAATCAGATTCTATTTTGACTTTTTCGCTTTCCATATAATGTCTGAATGTATATAATTATAGACTTGCAAAGCATGCATATACATATAGATTATAATTTTCAAATTTTTAACGTTACTTTTAATATTTATTTCATGATTTCATGGTTGTTGCATTGCTGATTGCATATTATTCTCATTAAGTGCATGAAAACTTAGAACATTTCCAGAATTTACCATCATGAATAATGTTGCTATTAACAGCTTGTTTCATATAATCTTTTCCAAGAATTCTAAGAACTGAAATAACTGAATCTTTCTGCATAATCAATATCATTTAAGTGGCTGCTAATAGCAATACGTGAAAGAAGTAGGTTTTGGAGTCAACACCTCTGTCTTTACTCAAAGGAGTTGTGTTAAGAAATGAGTTCAGACTGTTTAGAAACGTCTTTCTTAGGATAGGCCTTTGGGAAATATCACTGGGCAGTGAATGCCTTTGATACTTCTTGAATCACCTCAGTTTTGGGATGAATGCCTTACTCATTAGCTTGCAAACAAATCAAGAATATAAATCTGGGATCACTCCACGCATGTGGATCTCTATGCCTAACTGATATATTTGCCAAAAATTCAATGCTACTATAATGAATGTTGTTTTCATATATAATCAACAATGCTCATCTATGGAACACTATATTCTGAAGAGTTCCTCAAACAATTTTTTCCAGTATAGAAAGTACATCTGCATAGGCATATTTACTGATTTATTCTCACCATTTGTCTATTTTGCAGGCCTATTTTCATTGCTGTTAGCATATTCACTTTTCTATACAAAACATGGCATTTTCCTTAATGCTAGTTTTTCATTCAGAGTTTCAACTCATTCAGAATATTGAGGGCTCTTTCCTGAAAAAATAAATTTCTCATTTAGTGCATATTTCATTTCTTTCATTAGAGTTTCTGTGTTCAACCATTTTAGGATATGTTTGACTTATCTCTCTTGATTTATGTCACTTCCTTTTCCCTTCTCAGCAGAGCCCTCTCGCCTTGCAGCCTTTCCCATTCATTTGAGGATGTGAAGGTTTGATGCAGGTGAATTGGCCTCCCTGAAGACAAGGAGTTTGACACTGATTGCAGAAACTTTCCTATAAAGGGTATATCAGATGAAGAGTTGTTAAAAGAAATAGCTGCCTACAGCATCTCATTTCATATTACCCACAGGGGGAGTTTTTTTTGTCGGAAAACATCAAACTGAATAGGTGAAAAGACACTGCCAAGTATATCCTCCAACAACACATTATAGATGCTATTAATAATAATTGCAATTGTGTCCCACATGTTCACATTATTAGCATTTGGCTTAACAATATGATAATAAATTCAGAGGAAAAATTCACTCTGAATATTTCATAGTAATATTTAGCATTTTTATGGTATATTTTCAAAGTGAGGCATAATGAATAATTGGTGATCTCCACTGGATATACGTAGGAGACATGTCAAGTTTATTATGCCCATTTTGCAGGTTAAGAAATAGAGGACCTGAGAGCCTATGTGATTTGCTCCATGTATCTCCATGAGAGCGATGTTAGAAGGAAACAACATAAAGTTGCTGACCCCTTTACTGAGGCCTGCACTCAGGAGACATTTACTCATTCTCTTACTCAAGGTGAAATTGAGGTAAAAATGTAGTATACTGTGTTTCTTATTGAAATTCAAACATACAAATCCAAAAAGCCAAATAGCACTGACCAGGAATTATCATTTATGATGGTGGCTGAGGCAAATTACACCAACTTCTTTACTCTTTAAAATCCTTCAACTATAAAAATGACTATTAGTGGATATTAGGTATAGAAGAACTGTAGAGGAATGGTCATTTTAAGTGAATTACCCCGGAGATTCAGGTCCAGAGGATTCCTCCTATTCAAGAAGCAGTTCTAAAATCAGATATGTGAGTGTGCTGCAATACATGAAATTAAGTGTCTTCCCATGGGCCTTTTTATCTACTACTTAATTTCGATGCATTCCGTAGCCTGTCATGAGAAATTCAATGCTAAATGTTACAATGTAGTGAAACATTCAGGGCAATTAAAAACAACTCCTAATTTCTGATAACTATCCAAGTGATTCAGGTCATTTCCCAAATATTTCCAGTGTATCACTTCTAATCAAGGAAAAAGAATCTGATGCCCATTAAACATAGTAATTGTTTTGTTTTGTTTATTTTGTGGACTAAAAATGAAAACTGTAGGAAAAAAATAGTTCATTTAAAAATTTTTATACCATAAATAAAATCATATTTGCATAAATGAAAACTTGTACACATAATATACATGTAGTGTGTATTTTTATTCTAAAGAATATATATTTGTTTGTGTAAATTATTCCATCATTAGGCTGGCAGATAGGGACAGATTACCCGCTAAGCAAGGTAAGCACGTGCTTAGAGCATCAGCAAAACAGGGGCACAAGTGGTCCAAAGCAAAGACCTGTAGATGCCAAGCAGAGAGGACACAAGGAAAAGTAAGCACCGAAGTGGAAGGGAAATGACAGGGTACTAAATGAAATTGATACCAGCTCCAGTGTGTGAGAATGTGCTGGCTGAAATAAAGTTCACATGGGGTCACTAGGGCATCCATGAGCAAGGTTGTTTAAGCTACAAGGCCCCTACCACTTCAAAACCTTTGTTGACATCTGTCTCATATAGTCCCCTCCAATGTAATTGAAACTCCTTATCTTGACAGGTCTCTTGGGAGTATGTATACTATTTCTTTCTAATAAGGAAGAGGTGGAGGTGGACTATTGGGTCTAACTCTTGCTACGTTCACCCAATATGAAACTGGATCCAACATGAGCAGTTACTGGGCAAGGACAGATTATATTAATAGATAACAGGTCACTGATCCATTTTGAGAGAACTGTCTTGTACATCCACATCTGCTGATCCAGCAACTTCAGCCAGGAGGGCCATCAATACTCTTTGCCATGATACAAACACAAGGGTATGCTCTTGTGCATGTCCTAGTAAACAACCAGTGGGAACTCAGTCCCAGATGACACCCAAAAGCAAGGGAACTAGAGTAAGTCGACCACTGCAATGAATTCAATCAAGTTACTGTTTAACTATATAGCATTTACATACAGTTAAGTGTTAAGTGTTGTAAACAATAATACTTATAACTTTAACTTTAAAATACGTTTGGCATACACATGGAAACAATCTAGCATTCATTTAATATAATATCAAACTGGATAATAATTTAATATAACACTAACAAAGCAAATGTCCAAAAAATACTAGAAATATTAATATTTATCTAAGGCAAAAAGTTTTAGTTTACGTATCAAGTAAGTTTCATTTTTTTATTGTCTGTTGCAAAGGACATAGTGCTTGATATTACTCTATCGATGCTAATGAATGAGGAATTAGGCACATTAAGGGGATGAAAAATTCAATATTTATTTATTGTGCAAAATATTTCTGTTTTGCAAGGAGTGTGTCTAAATTCATCTTCTAAGAAAGCAACAAAAGACATTTATCAGAACATTACATTTATATTTTATCAGAATATTCATGTATCTCCACATAAGGAAATTGAACAATTCCTTGAGGAAATAAATTAAATATGAGGAAATAAATTAAATGAATACATAAATGTATTTTATTTTCCATTTTCTTTAGACTGACTTTTTTTTAAGAAATTGATTGATATTGATACGACTTACTAAACAAACTTGCTCAGCAAGAAGTGGTGCTATTGTTACATCAATTATGCACATGCCTTAGGATATGGGTGTTGAACAATTCCACAATGAAGTAAAATGTACATTTTATAAATTTTGTATACAATAACAATTATATTTTCATTTTCATTTCTGATGATCGGGTATAACCTCACATTCGGTTCTCTCTCTTCAGCCACATCAGAACATGCCAGCAGCACTATAATCACATGACTCATGACATATCTGGTCCTGACCTGTGCAAAGCAAACCAAAACTCAGGGTGAGATTGAGCATACACTTGTATTTATATCACGCTCTTTGTGATCACTCTTAACCCCATCAGGTATTATATCTGGCTGGCTTGTCAGTACTATTTCTTTTGACTATCTCTGACCTGAAGAAAAAAATTAAAAACATGTTCCAAATCAATTTTTTTACTTATTAATTTTCAAATATAAATTTCTGTGTTAATGTCGAAGTTCTAATGTAAATTTATTTTATAAATTTTATTTGTTTTATACATTTTATTTAATTTCAATTATTCAAATTTATTTGCTACAGTAGAGTCAAATTTAAAAAGTGACTGAATTTTATATCCAGGTAAAATGAAAAGATAGCAACTAAGGGAAGCACAAAAATGAAAGCTAGCAGAAGATAAAAAGAAAAAGATTTGTGAATCTCTAAAGACATTTCCAAAATTAACTTCCTTTTTAAAACTCAATGAATCAGAAGAGACTTTTTCCATTGAACACTGGAGTTTAATGGATGCAAACCATTGTACTAGTACTGCTAGTGCTGAAATTGCTAACAGTAATATGAATATAACAGAATTTGTTCCAAATTCTTCATGCCTTCCCTGCCATAGTAAAAAAATAATAATAATGGTATAGAACGTGAAACTATTTTAGGATCTGAAACTGTCACATCTGAAGATCCTATAAATAACAGAACTATACTTCCTACTTTGTGGAATAATTTTTTCTGTTAATGATGTAAGCTATTGGATAGAAAGAGGGCCAAGTTATTTTCAACATCCCAGTGGATCGTTTGAAAATTCGTGCCAAAAATTTCTGGATGGTAAACAAATAGGGTTCTGTAGCTAGAATATATTTCTAGGGTGCAAAGCTAATGTTGAAAATTATAAGAGGGAGTAGCTTCTGTATTCTCCATCAGCTGGCTCTGTATATTGTTTTGTTTGAAAACGAATCAGTACTGAATCATTTAATTTGCTATGGATGGGTTTAGCAACTGGTGCAACTCAAATATGATTGATAAACATGAAAACAGGTCAATTCACAGAGATTGTATGTTTAAACGGAAGACATGGTTTTGGTTTAACTCATAATCTGAAAACGCAAATTAATGAAGAATGTCAGTATTGGAAAGCCATTTCATAATGCATTGTTGCTGTCATTATAACAATTGCTGAAGGTGGACTATCTTTTCAAGAAAGAAATGAAGTGTCTGGGTCTCCACGGAATGGAAATTTTGGGAGTTTACTTGAAATTGTTGCTAAGTTTGATCCATTTTCGCAGGTCACATCTCAAAATATGGTAATACAGGAAGGGGCAGCCCATCGTATATGTCTAAAACAACATGTGAAGAATTAATAAACTTAATAAGTGATAAAGTTCAATCAACTATTTTCAGTGAAATAAGTATAGCTTGACATTCCAGTTTGTCTGTAGATTCCACTGCTGATCTTTTTCATATAGATCAGCTAAGTATTGTTTTAAGATACATATCTCCAACAGATGGAAAACCTGTGAAGTGATTTATCACATTAACTAGCTTAAAAAGTCATACCAGTGAATAAATCGCAAATAATTACTTCACTATTTATGTGTAATTTGCAAAATTAATTTTTCTAAGTGCAGAGGCCAGTCCTATGACAATGCTGCTAATATGTCAGGGCCTTATAAAGGCATACAACAGAAAATTTTAGAACATAATGAATATGCCATTTTCATACCATGTGTTGCACATTCACTTACTCTTGTAAGATGTAGCATAGTAGACTGTTGTCCTGAAGCTGGTGATTTTTGTTTTCTATTGTCCAGTTACTCTATACATTTTTTTGCTGCCTCTACTCACTGTGGGCAGTTCTTAAAACATATTTAGGTAATGATTGAGTATTAAAATGTCTTTTTAATACACATTGGGAAGCACATGCTGTAGCAACGAGTGCAATCTTAGAATCGTACACTCAGATTCTAGATGCTTTAGAAAATATTACTGAAGACCAGGCACAAAAAGGAGATACCAAAATGGAAGCTGAAAACATTGCCAACAAAATGCAAACACTAGTGTATGTATGTTTGTTATGTGAAATAATACATTGTAGCATTTTCATCGGACAAGTCAAGCTCTCCAAGATTCAGAAGTAAAATTAAAGATACACACAGATCTCTACCAGTCATTAACAGGGTATTTACATAATTTAAGACAAGATTTTGAAAAGTTTGAAAAAACAACAAAACAAATACTGCCAAGTACTAATTATCAAGCAGTTCACCATCACAGAAGCATTAGGAAGAAACAAGTAAATGACTAAAGTCCTCCACAAATATTACTGAGTGCCAGAGATCAATTTCGTGTAACCACATACTACACCATCATTGACACACTTGACTCTTGAATGAAAAGAAGGGCAAAAGTGTATGAAGTTCTTTCAAATAGATTTTCCTTCTTAAACAGTGTAGATATACCTGATGAAGAATGCATGAAGGCATTCAAGAAATTAGTACAGGCTTATCTCAATAACTTAAATACAAACCTTTATGAAGAAGTGCAACAATTTCATTCTTACATGAGAACTAAGTTTACAGATCCAGAAAAGACAAATTTTACTCATATAGACATATATGATTCCATAGTAGAAGATAAAATACAACAAGTATTTCCCAATGTTGAAATTGCTGTATGCATATTCCTAACTTTAATGATCACAAACTGCACAACACAATGCTCATTTTTGTCCCTAAAAAGACTCAAAAACCTTCAATATATGACAATGATTCGAGAAAGACTCGATCCATTATCCTTATTATGTATGGAAGTAGATACTGTTCAGCAGCTTAATTGTGATGAAATCACTAAAGCATTTGTAAGAGCAAAGATAGAAAGAAATATTTTAATTATAACATGTTAGAGATGAAAGATCTATTTAAAAATAAAATATAGTAATTTGTTGTAATCTGTTTTCTGATCATTAAATTCCCTTTTATGACTCTTTTCACTTGTTTGTTTATAATTTTAGCATTTATTACAAAACAAGTATCAAAACTGAAGTATGAGCCATTTAAAAAAAATTGGTGAAAGTCAAGTTTTCATTGTGGGAGATCATCAGAATTCTACATTGATTGTTGAAACAACTAAGTTCACTGACTCATTTTCTTTGTTGTAGAAAATGTGGAATATTCTTTCTGTAGAAAATGTGGTATATAATAAAAATCTTAGTACCCTGCAACAATAAAAATTATATAATCCAGTTCATCTCATTCCACTAAAATGGCATATGCCACTTTTGCATTCAGTTGCTAATATTATGTTGTTGTTAGGTGCCGTTGAGGTGGTTCTGACTCATAGCAACCCTATGTACAATAGAATGAAACACTGCCTGGTCCTGCGCCATCCTCACAATCACTGTTATATTTGAGTCCATTGTTGCAGCCACTGTGTCAATCCATCTTGTTGAGGGTCTTCCTCTACATTACCATTACCTTATATATATATAGTCTCATCTAAAAGGAAGCTACATTATGGATAGCTAAGACACACACACACATACATATCTATGTATATATATAATTCACATATCCCATTCGAATGCGTGAGTAATCAGAGGAGGGGTCACCACAGACTATCAGTGCCTAGGGCCCTCACATGCCTTAGTCTGGCCTTGCTGGCGGAGAATAATAAAACAATGACATATTCAATGTTAACTAGGAAATAAGTGTGTTATCTAAAGCCTTCTGATCATAAGTAGAGATATGACATATGTTTAAGTCAAAAGTCATCAGTATAATCTGGATGTTGTCATTGTTGTTAGGTGCTATCAAGTCCATTTTGACTCAGAGCAACCACATCTGACAAAGTAGAACTTCCCCATAGTGTTCCATAGGTTGCAAACTTTAGGGGAGCAGATTGCCAGGTCTTTCTCCTGCAGAGCTGCTGGATGGCTTCAAACCCTCAACCTTTCAGTTAGCAGTCAAGCGCTTAACCATTTCACCGCTAGGGCTCCTTTTAAGCTGAAATGAAAAAAAAAACAAAAACAAAAACTGTTGCTGTTGAGTCGATTCCAACTCATAGCCACCCTATAGGACAGAGTAGAACTTCCCCATACTGTTTCCAAGGAGCAGCTGGTGGATTCGTACTGCTGACTTTTTGGTTAACAGCCCAACCCATAACCGCTCTGCCACCAGGGCTCCATAAACTGATGGAGATTGCTAATACAAGGAGCCTAATGTCCCCAGTTACCTTGGTGTATTTCAGAGGTTATACAGTCACCATTTAAGGAGCACTGGTGGTGCAACAGTTAAGTGCTAGGCTACTAACCAAAAGTTTGGCAGTTTGAACCCACCCAGTAGCTGTGAAAGAGAAAGACTTAGCAATCTTCTTCCGTAAAGCTTATAGCCAAGAAACTCTATGTGGCAGTTCTACTCTGTCACATGGGGTCACTATGAGTTGGAATCGATGGCACCCAACACCAACAACACTCACCATTAGCAGATATCAGAGCCAAATTAAGAAGGTGCTTTCAGACAAGGGACTAAGAACTACATGTTACAAAATTAAAATATCCTCTATTTACCATACATATCTCATAGTAGCGGAAGCTAATTATGTCAGCCACTCTCCATGCACGAACACCTTGAATTGTAGTGATTCTCTATTGACCATAGAATAAAATTTAACTCCTTTGCTTTGATGTTTAAGACATCTCCTTATTTATCTGTAGATAAATATTTACCTTTTTTTTATTACTCATGATTCCCATGGCCAACCTGCGTTCTTGCCAGACTGATTTCTTTAGAATTTCCTTCATATTCTTTTTCACCTCCTGGTTTTGTTCATCCTCTTCTCATTGCACTGACATCTATTTACACACTTTCCACACACCCTAAATCTGCCCAGAAGCTGGGCTAATCTGAAATTCCAAGTTTTTTATGAAGTCTTCTCTGTACCCCAGAGCTAGACATGAGCTTCTCTGAATTTCCTGAGCTCGCAAAAAAAAATTGCCGTCGAGTCAATCACAACTCATAGCGACCCTATAGGACAGAGTAGAACTGCCCCATAGGGTTTCCAAGGCTGTAAATCTTTACAGAATCAGACGGCCACATCTTTCTCCCATAGAGCATTTGGTAGGTTCAAACTGCTGACCTTTCAATTAGCAGCTGAGCACTTAACAACCCTGCCACCAGAGTTCCTCTGAGTTCATTTTTATCACATCCCCCCTGCCAAGAGTGTAATCTCTTTACAAGTCAGATTCTTAGCTTATTAATTAATAGCACTCCCACAGTATAATGCTTTTTCTTCATTTATTCATCCATTTGCTCATTCAACTAATATTGCCTTAGTACCCTCTATGTCATGCCATATTAGCAATCTTGCTTCCTGAAAGTGAAGAGGACTTGAAGCACTTACTGATGAAGATCAAAGGCCACAGCCTTCATTATGGATTACATCTCAACATAAAGAAAACAAAAATCCTTACAACTGGACCAATAAGCAACATCATGATAAATGGAGAAAAGATTTAAGTTGTCAAGGATTTCATTTTCTTTGGATCCACAATCAACACCCATGGAAGCTGCAGTCAAGAAATCAAAAGACATATTGCATTGGGCAAATTGGCTGCAAAAGACCTCTTTAAAGTGTTGAAAAGCAAAGATGTCACCTAGACGACTAAGGTGTGCCTGACCCCAGCCATGGTGTTTTCAATCACCTCATATGCATGTAAAAGCTGGACAATTAATAAAGAAGGTCAAAGAAGAATTGACACCTTTGAATTGTGGTGTTGGTGAAGAATATTGACTATGCCATGGACTACCAAAAGAATAAACAGGTCTGTCTTGGAAGAAGTACAACCAGAATGCTCCTTAGAAGCAAGGATGGCAAGACTGTGTCTTACATACTTTGGACATATTATCAGGAGAGATCAGTCCCTGGAGAAGGACATCATGCTTGGTAGAGTTGAGGGTCAGTGAAAAAGAGGAATAACGTCAGCAAGATGGATTGACACAGCAGTTGCAACGACAGGCTCAAGCATAATGACAATTGTGAGGATGGTGCAGGACCGGGCAGTGTTTCATTCTGTTGTTCATAGGGTTGCTATGAGTTGAAACCGAATCAACAGCACCTAACAACAACAACAACAACAACAACCCTCTATGTGCTAGGCACTGACCTATTATTGAGTATGTAGTCAGTAACTATTTTTTAATGAATAAATATGAGCTAAGAAGGGTCAGTTTGAAAGGACCTAGGGGCTGAAGAAGGCAGACTGATAATAGAGATTTAAAAAAATTTTTTAAAGATGAATGGATAAAGAAAAGGTAGTACATACATACAATGGAATATTACTCAGGCATAAAGAGAAGTAAAGTCCTGATACATGCTACAATGTAGATGAACCTTGAAAACACTATGACAAATGAAATGTCAGTCACAAAAGGATGACTGTTGTATGATCCCACTTATATGAAATATCTAGAATAGGCACATGTATAGAGACTCAGGTTTATTAGTGGTTACCAGGGGCAGAGGGGAGAAGGAAAGGGAAGTCATGTTTAGGGACAACTGAGCTCTGTTAAGAGTGATGGAAAAATTTGGAAACAGATAGTGGTAATGGTTGAACAACATGATGAATGTAATTCATGTCACTAAATTGTGCATGAAAAAAATGTGAAAGCAAAAAAAACCTGTTTTAACTAAAAAAAGACTCATTTATTAGAATTCCACATAGTTTAGTATTATTGTTGGGTAAATCCCATAGACAGGACTATTATGGCAAACTCTAGCAGATGCAGCAATTGTTGCTTGTAAGAGAAAAAACTGGCACATAGATGAATTTGCAGATTCTTCTGTTTCCTATCTTTGATATCCAAGGACTGGCTGAACTGACTTTTGTTGTTCAGAATTAACTTTAAAAGCTAGTATTTGTCTAAGTTCTAAGGGGCTGATTTCCACTTCGCTCTATACAGCTACTTATCTCTTCCATATGTAAAGCAGTTTCCTTTGAAGTTAAGAAGAATTCACATGCAGCAGAGATTAAAAAAATATTAATAATAATTCTTTAAAACTCATATCAGACACATGCAAGAATACTTAGAGAAAGACTTAATGAAATCTTCTGCAAGACCAAAACAAAAATAAAATTGCTTCTAAAATGTAAGTAAAAAAAATCATGTATTTTTTTGGTTTTGAAAGGTGGTGGCATACCTGGAATATAATAATTGATACCTTTCAATGCTTCTGTAAAGGTTGATAAGAATTCTTCATGGTGTGCATCTTATTAGCAAACCAGAGCCCAAAGTCTGAATTGTTAGTAAAAAAGATAATCTCTCACTAGTCAGTCTATTCTTTTCTGGAGGAGGGAAAAGCCTAGTGAACTGTACATCAGTGATGGAAATTAAAAAGGAATTAAAAACATTATCTGAGTTACATACTTGCTATCGGCTTGGCTGTCAACAAAGCTCACACTGTTAAATGAAATGTGTTTGTTCTTACCCTGTCTTGTCTGTGAACTGACTCCTGTTAGCAGGAGAAACAGTTTGGCAGGTAGCAGCTGGGCTATTGATTGTTTCTCCACAAAAGGTTGATTGCAAGCTTTGACAATTTGGCTCCAATTGTTCAGCCCACTGGGAATCGATATTATCTATCCCTCTTTACACAGTTAAAAAAAAAATACAAAAAGTTGTATAAATAAGGTCATCATGAATTTTTCTGGTTTTTTTTTCCTCTTGTAAAGTAAATTGTTATCTTCAAGTCTTTTCTGAGAAGGTAAAATGGTGCTTCTTAAAACTGAGTAAACGAGACTTCTGGCAACATGGTGCTGTAGGCAGAGGCACCACGCCATCCCTCCAAAGCAAAGATAAAAAAAACTAAGCCAAACAGAGAAAACAGCAATCCTGAAACACTAAAACATCAAATGAGGAGGTAAGGAACTCAGCCAAGCACCAATGGAGTGAGAAAACTGACAGAGAACAGAGAGCGAGGAGAGATTCATGCAGAGATCCCCGATCAGCTAATGCAGCGCAGATCAGCCATCTTGGACTCCTTTGAGGCCAGCAAGTAGGGGGTATGAGAAAGCAGCTTCACGGAGTTTCCAGCGGGAGACAGAACAACCGGTAATTTGTGATATACACTTTCCCACCCCCTGCTCTTCTTTGCCCCCACTCAGCCTCCTCTGCTTCCTGAGGCCACAGTCTCTTGTCCAGGAAGCACCTGCTGCTTGGATTCCACCCGCCTGCACTGGCTGGCTTTCTGAGTGCTATTTGTTGTTGTTTTTTTTTTGGCTTCTTTTGATTTCTTCCTTACCTCTCACCACCTCCACCTCCTTTTGCTCAAATACCTGGCTCCGTGCGCCATCTTTGCTTCTTCTTGAGGGGCTGTGGATCTCTGGTAATTTGCGATATACCCTTCCCCACCCCCCACCCTTCTTCACCCCCACTCAGCCTCCTCTGCTTCCCGCAGCCACAGTCTCTTGTCTGGGAAGCACCGGTTGCTAGGATTCCACCCGCCTGCACTGGCTGCCTCTCTGAGTGCCATTTGTTTTTGATTTTTTTTCCACTTCTTTTGATTTCTTCTTTACCTCTCACCACCTCCCTCTCCTTTCGCTCAAATACCTGGCTCCGTGCACCATCTTTGCTTCTTACTGAGGGGTTGCAGAGCTCCGTTCGAGTGTGGAACTGCTTCCTGGTGTGGGCTGCCATGCTGGTGGGATCCCGGGGCTTTCGTTTGTTTGTTTGTTTTGAAGTGTTTGTTTGATTTCTTTTCCTTTTCTTGAGTTGGGAGCCCGTTCTGGCCGGGCAGCGCTGTGCTTCTTGGAAGCTACCATCTTGGCTTGCACAGAGGTGCAGAGGGATCCCTGAGAGCACTTCTTTTTTCGAGGTGTTGATTTTTTTTCTGTTTTTTGGGGGTCTTTTCTTGTTCTTTTTTTTATTATTATTAATTTTGTTTTCTTTTCCCTCTTTTACCCTCTTTATCTTTCCTCATTACTCAGGTTCTCGACTCTTTATACCTTCCTTCTCTTTATGTTCCATGAATACCTGGTGCGGAATACCTCTACGCCTTCTAGCCAGGCTGTACTGCAACACCTGAGAACAACTTCCCCAAACCTCATAGCTGCACTGGTGGGATCCCTGGGAGCTTTGCTGTTCTTTCTCCTTTGTGATTTTTATTTATTCATTCTTTTCTTTTTCTTTTTTCTTCTTCTTCCCCTATTTGTTTTTCTCCATTTCATAGTCTCTCATCTCTCCACTCCAACAGCAAGCTCCCCTAGCACTCTTTTTTGTTTGTTTGTACGTTTTTGGTTCCTGTTCCTCTCTCCTCTTTCCCATATCTATCTTAGCTCCACACATAACAATCTCCCACCTACATCCTGCCTACCTGCACTGTGTGCTTAACATCACACCACCAAGCAGCACAGACACAGCCTACTGGAACCTGCCTGGCACTGATTACACAACCCGCCCTGGTGGCTGTAGTAAGCGCCACAAACAACCCATCCCAGTAACTCCTCTTCAGGTAGACCTGCCCTGCCATACCACTTCTGAGTGACTGACCCTGCCAATTGGAGAAGGAGGTGAAAAGTATCATGCCCACAGACAAGCAAACAACAAAGAACACACAGCCCACCTACTCAGACATAGCCAAATTAAAAAAAAAAAAGGATGAAACAAACAAATTTACAATCAATAAATGAGAAAAATAACTGCTGAATGCCCTGAAGACAGCAGACAATATCAAAACATTTACAAAAACAGGACAGCATGGTTCCAAAAAAACCCCACAACTAGAAATTATACAAAAACAACAATTAGAAATCCAAAAGAAAAACAAGATTTCAGAAATGGACAGTGTCATAGAAGGGCTGAGGAGCAGATTTGAAATGGTGGAAGACAGGTTCAGTGGAATTGAAGACAAACACTTGGATACAACTCTGTTTGAAGGTTCCAGTAGGCGTCAAAAATAAAACACCAGATGACTTTCCAGTGGAAGAAAATACACTAGAACTACCTGATAGGGAATTCAAATCTTTAATACTCAGAATTCTCCAAGAGTTGAAGCAAAATGCAGACAAAAATGAGGAAAAATAGACAAATTCATGGAAAATATTAATAATAATCATTTAAAACTCATATCAGACACATGCAAGAATACTTAGAGAAAGACTTAATGAAATAAAAAATTGGAAGAATTCAGGAAAATAATGCAGGAACAAAATGCCAAAATAAATTCACAACTAGAAATTATATAAAAACAACAATTAGAAATCCAAAAGATAAACAAGATTTCAGAAATGGACAGTGTCATAGAAGGGCTGAGGAGCAGATTTGAAATGGTGGAAGACAGGATCAGTGGAATTGAAGACAAACACTTGGATACAACTCTGTTTCAGGAAAATTCAGAAAAAAGAACAAAGAAAGATGAAGAGACCCTGAGAGTTATGTGGGATACAATCAAAAGCAAAAATGTGCAAGTGATTGGAGTTCTAGAACAGGGGGAGAAAAGAGAAAACACAGAGAGGATCATTGAAGAACTGCTGACATAAAACGTCCCCAATATCATGAAAGATGAAAAGCTGGCCATCCAGGAAGCTCAAAAAACCCCATACAGGATAGACTCCAAAAGAAAATGACCAAGGCATATCATAATCACACTTGCCAAAACCAAAGGCAAACAAAGAATCCTGAGAGCAGCTCATGAAAAACAAGAAGTCACATACAGAGGAGAAACAATAAGACTAAGCCCCGATTATTTGGCACAAACCATGCAGGCAAGAAGGCAATGGGATGACATATATAAAACCTTGAAAGAAAAGAATTGCCAGCCAAGAATAATATATCCTGCAAAACTCTCTTTCAAATATGATGGTGAAATTAGGACATTTTCAGATGAACAGAAATTAAGGGAATATGCAAAAACCAAACCAAACTTCCAACAATTATTAAACAGAGTTCTTCGATCTGAGAACAAACAACATCAGCTCACAGGCAGAATCTAGGACTCAGGATCCTACCAGCCAGATACCAATTTAGGCAATGAACTCTCAAGGACTATCCAAAACCAAAAGAAATACAACACGAAATCAGAGCAGTTAATCAGTAAATGACAACAATATAAGAACAATAAAAGAGGGAATAAAGAATATAGGTATAGAACCTTCTAATGGAGAGGAAGGCAAGGCGATATCAAGTAATAATAGACTGCATCAAACTTAGAAAGATAAGTGTAAAATTCATGGTAACCACAAAGAAAGTTAAACATACTCATAAAAATAAAGAGGAAACACATAAAGTAGAAGCAAAAACAAAACTTACAAAAACAAAAGAAATGAAAAAACAAATCCAGAAACAAAAGTAACTCAGCACAGGAGAGTAAGAGGAATAAAGAAAATGTCAGCACCACAAAAAAAAGCACTACAAAATGACAGCAACAAACTCACATCTAACAATAATTACACTGAATGTAAATGGACTCAATGCACCCATAAAGAGACGGGGAGTGACAAAATGGATAAGAAAACAGGATCCATCAATATGCTGTCTACAAGAGACACACCTTAGAAACAAAGATGTGAATTTATTA
>NW_004443983.1:3801299-3815553 GCF_000243295.1 Trichechus manatus latirostris | reverse complement strand
AAGACCAGATTTACTGGCCTAAAGGAGACTGGAGAAACCCCGAGAGTATGGCCCCCAGACACCCTTTTAGCTCAGTGGTGAAGTCACTTCCGAGGTTCACTGTTCAGCTGGGGAGTAGACAGCCCCATAAAACCAAATGGGACTAATGAGGCACAGCAGTCCAGGGACAAGGAGTAGAAGGCAGAAGTGGACAGGAAAGCTGGTGATAGGGAACCCAAGGTTGAGTAAAGGTAGTGTTGATGTGTTGTGCGGTTGTTAACCATTGTCATAGGGCAACATGTGTACTAACTCTTCAATGAGAAACTATTTTGTTCTGTAAACCTTCATCTAAAGTGAGAATAGCAGAGCAATTTTAAGAGCGTAGTCGATGTCACTGAACTGTGCATGTAGAAATTTTTGAAATGGTGTATCTTTGGCTATGTATATTTTCACCAAAAAAGAAAATAAAAGGTCGAGAAGGGAGAGGGTTGACATGTCGTGGGGTTGTTAACCAATGTCATAAAACAATATATGTACTACTGTTTCATGAGAATCTATATGTTCTGTAAACGTTCACCTGAAGTACAATAAATAAATTAAAAAAAAAAAAAGGAAATCATGCTGAGGAAGCCCAGACAGTGGAATTACTAGACTAACACTTAAAATCAACTATCTTAAATAAGATTCAGGACGTCTTGGTTTACAATCTGGCATGAGTGAGCAAGTCACTTCCATTCTTTGGGCCTATGTTTCCTCAGGATTTACACAATGTGGGGGGTCAGGCTGATGGGTAGTTACAAGCTGGCACCGGGGGGTATAACTCAGCCTACGGATGTATTCTGTTTGATCGTACAGTGTTTCTTTAAAAATGTGAATTAGTGGTCAATATTTTTAAAATATGAAGATTTTTACATAAAAAGCTAATTCCTTATCAGCCACAAAGAGAAATGAGGTCCTGATAGAAGCCACAACGTGGAAGGATCTTAAAAACATTACGCTGAGCAAAATTAGTCAGTTGCAAAAGGACAAATATTGCCTAACCTCACTTATACGAAAAAAGCAAATATATAGAAACCAAAAATTATTAGTGGTTACCAGAAGTGAGAGGAGGGGGGAAAGGGGGGTTTTTGCTTAGGGAGTATTGTGTTTATGTTAATGGCGGTGGAATGATTTAGAAAAGGATAGTGAGAATGGTTGCTCAACTTGAAGAGTTTACTCAAAGTCTCTGAATTATAAATGCAGAATTTTTTGAATTGGTGTATGTTTTGTTGTGTATATTTTCACTACAATAAAATATCTGAAAGATCTAAAAAACAAAACAAAAAAACAAACCTGAGTAAACTTGCTTACTTTGAGATTTACTTTATTTTCTGCTTATTTTTCCAGCAACACTGTCTTGGTAATTTGTTTCACTGTACATGAGACCATACCCATACCCACTGCCGTTGAGTCTATTCTGACTCACAGCAACCCTATAGGACAGAGTAGAACCGCCCCATAGGATTTCCGAGGAGCAGGTGGTGGATTCGAACTGCTGACATTTTGGTTAGCTGCCAAATGCTTAACCACTGCATCACCAGGGCCCCTATATGAGACCAAGGAATACTTTTTTCCTACTTTTTCATTTCCATCTATTTTCTTAGCCTACTAGTATCTTACAGTGTTTTCTCAAGCATTTCCAATTCTATTTGTAAACACTGCAAATTCTACCAGAGGAGCCCTTGTGGCACAGTGGTTAAAAGCTCTCGGCTGCTAATCAAAAATCTGGTAGTTTGAACTCCTCCCCACCCACCCCCTACAGGAGAAAGATGTGGCAGTCTGCTTCTGTAAAGATTTACATACAGCCTTGGAAACCCTATGAGGCAGTTCCAGTCTGTCCTATAGAGTTGCTATGTGTTGGAATCGACTCGACAGCCATGGGACGGTTTTTTGGTGAACTCTGTCTGCACCCTATAACCAGACATTTAAACAATTTCTCTCATTCCGAAGCAAATTACATTCTCAATTGTTTCCTAATATTTAACCAATTTTTAATTTCTAATTCAGCATCATTCACAGATTTGCAAACCTCATTTTTAACATTCTCTGATCACATTCTTTCTTTTCTCATCCCATTTCGCTATTAAGTATACTCCTGAATGCAAATTATGTTAATGTCTTTAATGTAAGGAACTGTTATGTTGTTTAAAATATACCTTAGGATAAAGTGAAATCTTTAGGAAGAAAAATTCTTACTTACTCTTTTCTTACCTTATATTGTTTAAATGTATTTTATAATGTCCACACCCAGGAGTAGTAAATAACTCTTAAAAAGTTGTTGTAAAATCAGCTACAAGAGCTCAGTTGCCATTTCAGGGACATAGGGATTATGAAAGGTCATTAAAGGTAGTGAAGGAGAATAAGAGGAGACCCCTAAAACAATAAAATGAAGTAGGAAAGCTAGTGATGGTGAAGTTTTATTGAAAGGAGAAAGGAAAATATATCTATTTTAGAAATTAAATAATTTAAAACCTCATATTAGTCTAACAAAACATGAAGTTAAAAATACAAAGTAATTGTTTAGCATTTGATCACACTATAATATGCACGTAAACCAGTGCACAAATTGTATAAATCAGCAACTTTTGACAAAGTAAATGCACCCATGTAACCACCACTCAGGTAAAGAAATAGAACAGTGGCAAGCACCAGTAACCTCCCTTGGGTTCCTCCCACACATTACCCCCATAAGTTACTACATTTTACCTTTTATTATCATAGATTAGTTTTCTAGTTTTGCATTGTATGTTTTTTTCAATCAATGTCTTGTTTATGATTCACTATGTTGCTGCTTGTAAAACTAGTTTGTTCATTTTCATTGACATATTTTTTCAGGGTACAGATATAAAAAATTTATGCATTCTTCTCCTAATGGACATGTTGGTCATTTTCACTTTTCAGTAATTACAATTTTTTCTGCAAACATTTTTATATGTCTTTGACAAAGTGGAATTTAGAAGAACATATATTCTTAGGGATGATTAAAGGATCAATTCTTTACACAAAGATTAAAGTATCAATTCTTAAAGAAAACATAACAATCCTAAATGGATATGCAATCCCTAAAAGAGATTCAAAAAGACATGAAGTGAAAACTGGCAGTATGTCTAATTACAGATTCCATTATTTTTATATAACGATGTCTTATTTTATCTTCAGTTTCAAATTATACATTGACAGATTATGAAATTATAGTTTAATCATTTTCTTACAGGTCTTTGAGGATGTCACTTCATTGCAAAGGTGAAAACAGACATGTGCCACCAAAATAACCCCTTTCAAGGGTGAGCTTGTCCCTGATGTCAGCAGACAGCCTCTAGCTGTCAGTAATTTTATGGTTTGTCTCCTCTGCAAATAGCCACCTTCCCCAAAAGCATACTTTTCTTGGGAATCCCACAGCCTATGATTGATTTAGATGGAAATATAAAGACACAGCCCATTTTGCCCAAGATAGGATAAATCACGGAGGCCACGGCTCTCCATGAGATTGGTCAAGGCTATGTGGGCTTACATCATAAATTGACTGTTTATTGTCCCAAATGCTGCATCCCCCACCCCCTTCAGTCTACATATGTTGATCTATGATAAACATCCTGCATGCCAAACTCTATCTCAGTGTTTACTTCTGGAAAATCCAAACTGTGACAGTTGGTTCCAGGAGTGCTTTGAGAAGCTGATGATAAAATTGGTTCTGGAGCTAGAATACTCATTGCATAGCCAGCAATGAGAAACACTAACTGGTGTTAGGTGAAGTTCATCCCCTGGCTCACAGTTGCAGTGCAATTGTTAAAATTCTGGTGAGGGAAATGTATCAGCAGGTGTGACATACCAGGCATTTGAGAAAGACAGAGGAAATAGCAACGTCAACCAATCGCATTGTTTTCAGTTACTAAGCACCATTGAAGAAGATAATGAAAAGCTGCAGGGGATTAACAGATAAATTGAAAGCCAAGAGTGGAAGCTAGAGAACCACCCTCACAGTTCACCAAAAACTCACCAAACCATACCAGTTGCCACCGAGTCAATTCTGACTCATGGAGACTCCAAGTGTGCACAGTAGAACTGCACTCCATAGGGTTTTCAAGACTGTGACCATTCAGAGCAGATCATCAGGCCTTTCTCCCCAGGAACCTCTGTGTGTATCATGAACTCCCCAACCTTTCCATTGTAGTAGATTGCTTAACCAATGCACTACCCAGCAAAGAGGCTCTAATATGTTGCAGCAACAGGCCAGAGAAATCTGAGAACCATGATCAGGACCAGTGGTTGAGCTCCAAGTTGCAGTCTCTACTGCAGCAGTTGATACTCATTTTCTATCTCCTCCACTACTGACTCAATATTACTTTAGCTACCACCTCAACTGGCCTCAGTGGCTCACCTACAGACTTGTCCTTAGAAGGTTCTGGGTCCTTATCCCCAAAGGTTCTGAGTCCCTCATCAACATGTCCTTCTCAGAATGGGGTTTCTCCCTTTCCCCATTGACCATCATAATTGGACAAGGGAATCCAAAGATGGGCCTAAGTGGATTACCTGGGTATTACGTAAGTTCCTCCCTGCCCCCACTGTATAACACATGTACCACCTCGTGAAGATCATGCCAAGCTGGTTATTCCTTTTTTTGTTGCTGATCTCTGGACCCAAAGAGACCAAAGAGCCAAGACAGCAGCTACAGCTTGTTGCTCAATGGTATTCTCGCTATGACTCTGGCAACGGTGTGCCGAAGTGGCAACCTGGACCTCTAACCATGTACAGCTCAGAATTGTGGGAAAAAGAAGCACCAGTTTTCCCAGCACGACACTGATTGATGGAAAGACCATTCCTGCTTCCACCCCTTGGGTCCCAGGCCTATGTCTTCTTCCTATTGGGGCATAATACCATATAAAAATCTTTGATTTAATATATATTTTGCATCCTAAAGGATGGTGGCCTATCTTCACAGAATATTTTCTCCAAGCTGGTGCTACAGCTTTGAAGAGTAGGCTGATCCAGTGCTATACCGTGCTAGGAGTTTCTGAGTGATGTGGTATGTGAGATGACTAGTGGGTTCCATTGTCATCGGTTCACTCCTATACTTCCTTTGCTGTAAAATGTTATGTGATAGCACATACTGACAGAGCAAACACTTCATACTTTCTCAGGTACTAGTGCTGATTAAGGTCCTACAGAAAGGAAAGGAAAACCCACATCCAGAATATATGGACTTTTTTTTCTGATTATAATAAATTTCTGGTCCTCTTAGGATGGAAAAAGCCCAATATAATGCTGTTAAATCAAGTGGCCTATTTGTCTCCTCTAGGAATGGTGTCATATCAAAAACAAAACAAAAAAAAGTTGCTGGCCAGTTGATTCCAACTCAAGGCGACTCCATGCATGTCAGAGTAGAACTGTGATCCATAGGGTTTTCAATGGCTGATTTTTTTGGAAGTAGATCACCAGGCCTTTCTTCTGAAAAGCCTCTGTGTGGACTTGAACAACCAACCTTTTGATTAGCAACTGAGATTATTAACCCTTTTCCACCATCCAGGGACTCCAGTGCCATATTGGGGGATCAATATCAGTTTTTATTGTTGTAGTTTGGATATTCTGTGGTAGCAGTAGCTAAGTGATATTTGACACATGGGATCCCATGTTGTTGGGCTTATGCATAGCCTTTATCTTTCCCTATGGTCATTCTGTTGATGTGCACATCATGCCAGCCTTGTTGTGGCTAGTTACTGAGGTTGGCTGATGTCATCTGGATGAGTGATTCTGTCTACTTTGTTGTTTAGTGCCTCTTCTGTGATGGATGCTCCCTGCTAGGCATTAACATGACACAAAGACCTTCAAATATAATTCTATTTATACATCCACATTGCCTCTATCACAGAACACTTTTCCCCAGTCTTTCAATATTTTTCTTTTCAGGTCCTTTATACATATAGCAGGGAAGCTACAATAGGACCACTACTTTGTAAGGTTTTTGGTATTATACGTCTGGATCTGCACTGACTAAATGTAATGGGCCCCATTATTACTACATGTTTTTGATACATGGGGTGGGGCACTAATTTTAGCCATTTATCCTGGAATGCAATATTGTTTTAACTATCTTGGTTGGGGATAACAGTGTCAGAGGCTTCCACTTCACTTTCGCCAACATCATAGCTCTTAACCTACAGGCCAAGAATTCAACACAGGGCTTGCATCTGCTACTGATCTTCAAATAATCCTGGAGAAGCTACTTCCAGAATGTATACGAAAAAGTATATTTGAGGAGATCAAGTGAGGTACCATTTGGTGCAAGGAAACTACATGCTAAGTCCCACTTCCAGAGAGGATTTGTTGCCCCAGCTTCCAGAAGACTGACTAGCTGTCTATAAATTTACATTTTGTTGCCACTGTAGATATCCACTTCACCTGGGAAGCCCACATCCCATAACTGATTGAAGTGTATGTGTCCAGGGGCGGGGGTTTGGGGGAGGGGGTGTAAAAACTTCAAGCTATGGAGGCAGATAATTCTGGTGGACTATGTACTCTATCAAACTTCCCATGGGATTGGCTGAGATTTTTGTCGGGCCAGTATCATAGTTTGATTTCTCCCTCTGCCCACTCCTGCTTTGTTCCTCTCTCTTCCACAGGTATTGATCCTTAAAAAATATTCTGCACATCAAACTCCATTTCAGTGCCTGCTTCAGAAAAATCCAGACTGGGACAACTGTCTTCTGACATTTATTTTTTCTGTTGAGTAATCAGCTGTCAGTGTAACGTTTTCTCCTCTGAAGGAAATCTCTTATTCTTTTTTTAAAGATCTTCTCTTAACATTTTGGTTTTGTAAAGATTTTTGCTATTCACCAGTTTTACTATAATTTCCCTAGGGGAGTGTGTGTGTATGCATATGTGTGTGTGTGTGTGTGTGTGTATATATGTATATGTATATGTATGTATATGTATATATATTTGTGTGTGTGCTTTCTCCCACTTGGTATTTGTAAGCTTCTTAAGTATGATTTCTTTTTATGCCTGTTACCACTATTTAAAAACTTCCAGGCATCATCTTTTCAAATATTGTTTCTTCTAAAATCTTTCTCTTCTCTATTAATGAGATTCCAATGACATGTTATTGGACTTTATCATTTTTCCTACTGTACCTTACCCTATATTTCATAGTTTTTATATCCTTTAACTTCTCCATCCTTAATTTTGGATACTTTCTTTTGATCTCTCATTAATTTTTTAAACAATTATATCTATTGTTTTGTAACTTGTTATTTTTATTCTTCCTTTTTTGTTTTGTTTTATTTTGTTTTTATAACTTCCGTTGAATCCTACTTTATAGTTTTTTTCATTATCTTATCAAAATTCTCAAACCCTCAGGACTTTGGCTCTTGCAGTTTCCTGTTTCTGGCTACCTCAAGCTATTTTCAGGTTTCAGAGATAAAAGGGAACAGAAAATATATAGATATATATAAAAGAACATAAACAAAAGTGGGGGATTTTCTTTTTTCTCTCTGAGTTTTCAAAGTTCTTTTTTTTTCTCCTTGAGCCAGAATTTGTAAGTTTCTGCTATAGCCCTCTCTGTCTACATTATAGTGCTTATTTCCAGTTTTAAAATTGTGTAGATATCGGGCATGGAGATACCAGAGGGGAAAAAATGGTAAACCAGCTTGATGATTCTTAGAACTCTGGTATTCTTCCATCATCCACCTACTAATATTTAATTTTCAGAGTTCTCAAATAGCTTTCATGTATCTGTCCAGGGTTCATTGTTAATTCAATGAGAAATAAAGACAAGTGCATGTTTATTCCATCTTATTCAGAACCAGAGCCCTCCCACCAACTTTGTGTTTTATTACCTTGCACATAATGACTATCGTTAATTTTACATTAATTTCTGCTAATTACATTACTGACATTTCTTATGTTTCTAGTTCTATTGTTTATTGTTTCTCTTGGTTTTCATTGTGTTATCTTATTTCTTAAGGTATTTTTAATTGTTTGACCCATATTTTATAGAAAAGAAATATTGTAACTAGTGTCTATCAAGCACCTGATAGCAATAGCAATTATTGATCATCTTAATTCAATTTGAGCAAATCATCTTAATTCAATTTTAGGAACTGGATAATTTGAAGCTGTGAGGTTCAGCATCTTTCTAATTTACCCTAACTCCTTGAATGTAGTTTTTATGATTCCAACCCATAGAACTTTCTCCTCAGTGGGCCTTTGGTTCCAATTTTTGTCATACTGGTCCTAAAATGCTAACAAAAATCTCTATTCAGCTTCTCACCCTTTCAGCTTATCTTTCAGAATATATAATTCTTCAAATATACATACCTGGTATGCTTCAGATACTAACTAGTCCTATTATCTCTTTCTTTTGGATTTTCTTAGATTTGTGTCACTATGAGATGATCCTCAGTGAAGGCATATTATTATTGTTACTTCTTGCTTTAAGCAATTGTTTGGTCAATGCGGCTATGGGAGCTACTTATTTTCTAAATTAAGAATATTAAAACATGTGCAATGTTGCATTTTTTGGTTTCCAGCTCATAGAAATGCAGCCTTCAAGAAAATATAGGAGGAAAGACTTAAGGTGGAATTTATGTCATACTTTAGAAGGAGTCATTTCTGAATATCAATTTAGGAAATGTAGCCCTGGATAAAAATATTAGACTAAAAATACAAATTAGTTGCTGTTCTATTAAGTGCTGGGACAAACACTGAAGAATCTTCCAAAAATAACTATTTGTAGTAGACCTGGATTATTGACACACTTTATTCATGGCAGGCATTTGAACTTGGCCTGGTTTTCCAGGTCCCTTCTGAATTATATAGCCTACTCTGTAAGGTATCATTCATTCATGGGTTTATTCATTTAACATACATTTATTGAATACCTAATGTATTACTGACATAAAGATATTAAAGATACAGAATGTAGTAACAAACACAAAGCCTTCTCAGAAGGAACTCATGGTATAACACAATGGACATTGTCATGAGTTCAGTGAAGGAGCTATCAAGTAACATATTATGTTGGAAGATTGTGGGAGCCATCACACAAATATCATTGGAAAAAAAACAAGGTGAGATTCTTATTTCCAGTATTAAAAGGTCATTGATCATTTTTACTTGTTGCACATAGTAGATACTCAATGCATGTTTTAATGACTTACTGCAATTTTATAACTGTGACTATGATGCACAGCCATGTTTAAATCTTGAAGTAGCACGTATATTATATACATAAACTAATTTATTATTTTTTTCTTTCTTCCAACAATGACATAACATGTTGCCAATTCTGGATCCTCAAAAATTGATAGAGTAATGGCTGTACTGCAATTGTGGATCATAAACTCCTCCAAGAAGCATTTGAATAGTATTCTAATTATATCAGAGTTATATATAGCTTGCATTATTTCCCTTGACCTGCAATGTTTAAAAATAGATGTGAGCTGAAGTACTGGGAAAATAATAATCTTCAACTTCCAAATCTTTTATGTATGCCTGCAGCAGCCCTTCACTCTAAGGATTCTCCTGAAAAATTGCCTGGACATTGTAACTTTCAGAAATGTCACTGCCTCCTCCTTTAAGCAAACATTTGGATTATATTCACTTGACACGTGCACCACTCCAAATAGGTGCAGATCAATCCAGTTGTGTCGTTAGCCATTGGCGGACTAATTAAAAGATCGCACCTCCTACCCTCTTTTTTCCCATGTTGTACTAAACCAGGGAAGATTTCAGAAACATTTCCCAGGCTCTTCTGTCTGAAAAATGGGTTTAGAGGTCAGCAGCTTATGCAACTCCTTCTTTCACTATGGCTAATACATAATGCAAGCCAGACTCTATTTGTTCTCTATATTGTAATTAATTAATAAGGAAAAGTTACCTGAAAATACTGACACCCTTTTTGAACCCATGGCACTATAATCTTAGAGGCCTGTGCTGTTTTCTAGAAAGGTAGGAGAAGCAGCAACCACCAGGCTCTGTCTTAAGGTGATAACAGTCTGCCTTACCTCTAAATGTTTATAGACTCCCAGCACCTATCAGGGGCCAGGCATTATACTGGGACCAGAGAACATAAACTGGGATAAGGTATAGTTCTACTTTGAGTTGCAACCCTCCTACTCATGGCTTTCCTCAAGGAGGTTATTTCTGTTCTTTCCATATTTTTTCCTTTACAATTTATAATGCTTCAAAAGTTCAGAACTGTTGTTAAATCTTTGAGACCAGTGGAAGGATATTTTTCAGGGAACTCTTCTTGTTATTGTTGATAGAAAAGATAGAATATCGTTGCAAGTGTCTGATGCCAAAGAATTTGAGGTCACTGTACCTGAGAATTTGCTTGGATTTTAAAAAAGAGGAAACAGAAAAATGACTTCTCATATCAGAGCCTGAAAAATACATAAAACAGTTTAAAAAAATGACAAAAGCCCCCATATATAGGAAGATTTGTTCCTATCAATCAGGAAGATGCCAAAATAAATCTATCTGCACTTCATCTTAAGGGCCAATTAAGACAGATCAAATGGAAAGAAAATTCCCAGGTCAGGAATGCTCTTCATTTTTAATGGAGTAATAAACTCAGTGCCCTGGCATTTAAAAACAAAATTTTGGTATTACAAAGGAAATGTATGTTCATTGTAAAATTCAAATGACATAAATACATAAAATAGACAGTAGAAAGCCTCTTCTTCTTCAATAAAACATGAGATTTAGTAGAAGTTATCTCATTAAAAGGAGTGACCAGTTTGTAAGCCAGCCAACACTAGAATGAGAGTTTTGAATTCGTTTAGAAGTTTCTGAGTGGTGCAAATCATTATGCACTGGATTAATAGTTCAAAAGTTGATGGTTTAAACCCACCCACAGGCACCTTAGAAGACAGGCCTGGAAATTTGCTTCTGAAAGGTCACAGACTTGAAAACCCTATAGAACAGTTCTACTCTGCACACATTGGGTCGCCGTGAATTGGAGTCAACTCGATGGCAACTAACCACAACAACAACAGGCTCCTTTTTAGAACAGTAATTTTCATAGTCTCAGGACATTCAGAGAACAGTGATCAGCAGATTGGTGGAGTCAGGGAACCCTGAGATACTGCCAAAGGAATTGCATGGGTTTATTCTAAGGAAAAGGAGAGTAACAGGTAGGATAGCTTCTTTGCTTCAAACTGGTGAATGGTAAGCAAGCAGAAAACAAAGTAAACTCCTACTAGGTTGCACAGGGCTGATTGATGGAAGCCAGTACTTCTACCCCACACAAAAGTGAGCTTCCCAACAATTAGTGCTGCTCTCTGAAATACAAAGCTCCCAACACAGGTTTGGTTTAAGTAAGGACTAGGTGGCTCAAGATACTGCATAGGGTTTCCAGTACTACATGGGAGGTTGACTTCTGAGTGTATAACTCAATTCTTTCCTGCTTCCTCTCCTACTTCTCCTCTTTCTTTTCCTCTCTTTTGAAACATCTGAGTTCAGTCAGCTAGACACTCAATTAAGACATGAGAAATATGTACCTGACTTAAGATAAATGGCCAAGAGAATGGTAGGAGGTATTTTCAGCACTTTATAAAGGGAACCTCAACTCTATCGAGATGAGAGCACTGGGCACACTTTCTTCCCAGAGCGGAAGAAAATAAGAGGCATGGAATCAGGACTTCCTTTTGCTTTTTTAAACAGAAGTCAAATCTTAACCTCCAGGACCCAGCACCATCATGCTCAGCTTACAGCAAACAAATTTTACTGTTATTATACACTATGGGTATAGCTACTTTTTTCCAAAAATTTTTATAAGAAACTCTTGAATGAATATAAACATATCTGAAATGCTATTTATAGTTTGTATTGCTTGGGTATTAAAAAATAATCAAGGCATATGAAATTCTGCTATTCCTGTGTTCAGCAATTGCCTCCGCCTCCTCCATTTCTAATTTCAGTTGAAGAGTTTCAAAAATAAAAAAGAAAATAGCCGAGCACTATGAGGAGACAGATGGCTCAGTTGATGACAAAATCCATTTGACTTTTACCACACTGGGAGAAGGAGTGCTTGATTGATGGTTGGTCAGCCAGAGAAACAATATGAAAATCTTCTTGGCAAAAGATGTCTTTTTTTGTTGTTGTTCCTTAATTCTTTTTTATTATTATTTTTAATACATATATATTTATTGTACTTTAGATAAAGGTTTACAAAACAAGTAGTTTCTCATTAAAGAGTTAGTACACATATTGTTTTATGACAATGGTTAACAAACCCATGACATGTCAACACTGTCCCTTCTCGACCTTGGGTTCCCTATTACCAGCTTTCCTGTCCCCTCCTGCCTTCTAGTCCTTGTCCCTGGGCTGTTGTACCCCATTAGTCTAATTTTGTTTTATGGGGCTCTCTAATCTTTGCCTGAAGAGTCAACCTCAGGAGTGACTTCATTACTGAGCTAAAAGGGTGTTTGGGGGGCCATACTCTTGGGGTTTCTCCAGTGTCTGTCAGGCCAGTAAGTCTGGTCTTTTTTTGTCAGTTAGAATTTTGTTCTACATTTTACTCCAGCTCTGTCCGGGTCCCTCTGTTGTGATCCCGGTCAGAGCAGTCAGTGGTGGTAGCCAGGCATCATCTAGTTGTACTAGGCTCATTCTGGTGGAGGCCGTGGTAGTCGTCGTCCATTAGTCCTTTGTACTAATCTTTCCCTTGTGTCTTATTTTCTTCATTCTCCCTTGCTCCTGAAGGGGTAAGACCAGTGGAGTGTCTTAGATGGCTGCTCACAGAATTTTAAGACCCCAGACACTGCTCACCAAGGTAGAATGTAGAATATTTTCTTTATAAACTATGTTATGCCAACTGAGCTAGATGTTCCCCGAGACCATGGTCCTCACAGCCCTCCGCCCAGCAGTTCGATCCCTCAGGGAGTTTGGATGTGTCTATGGAGTTTCCATGACCTTTCCTTGTACAAGTTGTGCTGGCTTCCCCAGTGTTGTGTACTGTCTTATGCTTCACCAAAGTTATCACTTATCTGTTGTCTATTCCTCCCCACCCCTTCCATCCCTCATAAACCTCAAAGATTTTTTTCTTTTTGTGTATAAACCTTTTCATGAGTTTTTACAGTAGTGGTCTCGTACAATATTTGTCCTTTTGTGATTGACTTATTTCACTCAGCATAATGTCCTCCAGTTTGATCCATGTTATGAGATTCTTTGCAGGCTCATCATTGTTCTTTATCGCTGCATAATATTCCATTGTGTGTATGTACCATAGTTTGTTTATCCATTCATCTGTTAATGGGCATCTAGGTTGTTTCCATTTTTAGCTATTGTGAACAATGCTGCAATGAACATGGGTGTGCATATGCCTATTCGTGTGACGGCTCTTATTTCTCTAGGATATATTCCTAGGAGTGGGATTGCTGGATCATACGCTATTTGTATTTCTAGCTTTCTACGGAGGTGCCATATTGTTTTCCAAAATGGTTTTTATCATTTTGCATTCCCACCAGCAGTGCATAAGAGTTCCAATCTCCCTGCAGCCTCACCAAAGTTCGTTGTTTCCATTTTTTTTTTGATTCGTGCCAGTAACGTCAGGGTGGGATGGTATCTCAATGTGGTTTTGATCTGCATTTCTATAATGGCTAGTGATTGCAAGCATTTCCTCACATGTCTGTTGGCCGCTTGAATGTCTTCTTTGGTGAAGTGTCTGTTCATTTCTTTGGCCCATTTATTAACAGGATTATTTGTCTTTATGTTGTAGAGGTGTTGCATTTTCTTGTAGATTTTAGAGATTAGACCTCTGTCTGACTTGCAATGTCCAAAGATTTTTTCCCCAGTCTATAGGTTCTCTTTTTACTCTTTTGGTAAAGTCTTTTGATGAACATTAAGTGTTTAATTTTTAGAAGATCTCAGTTATCTAGCTTATCTTCTGGAGTTTGTGTGTTGTTGGTTATGGTTTGTATCCTATTAATGCCATGTATTAGGGCCTCTAGAATTGATTCTATTCTTTCTTCTATGAACTTTATAGTTTTTGACTTTGTATTTAGGTATTTGATCCATATTGGATTAGTTTTTGTATATGGTGTAAGGTATTGGTCCTCTGTCATTTTTTTTTGCAGATGGACATCCAGTTTTGCCAGCACCATTTGTTAAAAAGACTGTCTTTTACCCATTTGATGGACTTTGGGCCCTTGCCAAAGGTCAGGTTACCGTAGGTGGGTGGATTTACATCTGGGTTCTCGATTCTGTTCCACTGGTCAATGTATCTGTCATTGTACCAGTA
>NW_004443983.1:3767221-3801199 GCF_000243295.1 Trichechus manatus latirostris | reverse complement strand
CAGGTAGTGTGAGTCCTCCTACTTTATTCTTCTTCTTCAATAGTGCTTTACTTATCTGGGGCTTCTTGCCTTTCCATATAAAGTTAATGATTAGTTTTTCCATCACTTTAAAGAATGTTGTTGGTATTTGGATCAGAATTGCATTATATTTGTAAATTTCTTTGAGTAGAATTGTCATTTTCACAATGTTGAGTTTACCTATCCATGATCATGGTATGTTTTTCCATTTATGTAGATCCCTTTGGGTTTCTTGCAGTAGTGTTTTGTAATTTTCTTGGCATAGATCTTTTACATCTCTGGTTAGATTTATTCTTAAGTATTTTATCTTTTTAGGGGCTCTTATAAATGGTACCATTGTCATTATACCAAAAAGAATTGGTTGACATTCAACCGTTTCAAGAGGTAGCATATGATCAGGAACCGACGGTACTGAAGGAAAAAGTCCAAGCTGCACTGAAAGCGTTGGCAAAAAACAAGGCTCCAGGAATTGACAGAATATCAATAGAGATGTTTCAACAGACGGATGCAGCGCTGGAAGTGCTCACTTGTCTATGCCAAGAAATTTTGAAGACAACTACCCAGCCAACCAAAGAGATCCATATTTATGCCTACTCCCAAGAAAGGTGATCCAACTGAATGTGGAAATTATAGAACAATATCACTAATATCACACACAAGTAAAATTTTGCTAAAGATCATTCAAAAGTTGCTGCAGCAGTATGTTGACAGGGACTGCCAGGAATTCAGGCCAGATTCAGAAGAGAACATGGAACCAGGTATATGATTGCTGATGTCAGATGGATTCTGGCTGAAAGCAGAGAATACCAGAAAGATATTTACCTGTGTATTATTGACTATGCAAAGGCATTCAATTGTGTGGATCATAACAAATTATGGATAACATTGCGAAGATTGGTGATTCCAGAACTCTTAATTGTTCTCATGAGGAAACTAAACAGATCAAGGGGCAGTTGTTCAGACAGAACAAGGGGATACTGTGTGGTTTAAAGTCAGAAAACGTGTGCATCATGGTTACATCCTTTCAACATAAGTATTCAATCTCTATGCTGAGCAAGTAATCCAAGAACGGGATTATATTAAGAAGAATGTGGCATCAGGATTGGAGGAAGACTCATTGACGACCTGCGATATGCAGATAACACAACCTTGCTTGCTGAAAATGAAGAGGGCTTGAAGCACTTACTGGTGAAGATCAAACACCACAGCTTTCAGTATGGACTACACCTCAACGTAAAGAAAACAGGAATCCTAAAACTGGACCAATAAGCAACATCACGGTAAATGGAGGAAAGATTGAAGTTGTCAAGGATTTCATTTTACTTGGATCCACAATCAATGCCCATGGAAGCAGCAG
Organism: Trichechus manatus latirostris; assembly: GCF_000243295.1. Lineage (NCBI taxonomy): Eukaryota > Metazoa > Chordata > Mammalia > Sirenia > Trichechidae > Trichechus > Trichechus manatus. Next base: position 3,799,824 of record NW_004443983.1, on the reverse strand, counting down.
TCAAGAAATCAAAAGACACGTTGCATTGGGCAAATCTGCTACAAAAGACCTCTTTAAAGCGTTGAAAAGCAAAGCTGTCACCTTGAAGACTAAGGTGTGTGTCATGGATTGAGTAGTGCCCCCAAAAAATATCTGTCAGCTTGGCTGGGGCATGATTTCCAGTATTGTATGATTGTGTTATCTGATGTGATTTCCTTATGTGTTGTAAACTCTATCACTATGATGAGATCATATGTGATCTCCTTATGTGTTATAAATTCTATCACTGTGATGAGGTTATACTGATGAGGCTGACAAGATTACTCTTAACACAATCTCTTTTGAGATATAAAAGACAGAAGTGAGCAGAGACACATAGGAACCTCATACCACCAAGAAAGCAGTGCCAGGAGCAAAGCACGTCCTTTGGACCTGAGGTTCCTGCACTGAGATGTTCCCAGACCAAGGAAAGACTGATGCATCACAAGGACCTTCCTCCAGAGCTGACAGAGAGAGAGAGTCTTCTTCTGCAGCTGATGCCCTGAGTTTCGACTTGTAGCCTACTGGACTGTGACAGAATAAACTTCTCTTGTTAAAACCATCCACTTGTGGTATTTCTCTTGGAGCAGCACTAGATGACTAAGACAGTGTGCCTGACACAAGCCGTGATATTTTCAATTGTATCATATGCATGTGAAAGCTGGACAATGAATAAGGAAGACCAAAGGAGAATTGACCCCTTTGAATTGTGGTGTTGATGAAGAATATTGAATATACCATGGACTGCCAAAAGAATTAACAAATCTGTCCTGGAATAAGTACAACCAGAAAGCTCTTTAGAAGGTAGGATGGTGAGACTACATCTTACATACTTTGAGATGTTCTCAGGAGGGATCAGTCTCTGGAGAAGGACATCATGCTTGGTAAAGCACAGGGTCAGTGAAAAAGAGGGAAACCATCAAAGAGATAGATTGACACAGTGGCTGCAACAATGGGCTCAAGCATAACAATGATTGTGAGCATGGTGCAGGACTGGGCAATGTTGCATTCTGTGGTGCATAGGATGGCTACGAATCAGAACTGACTTGATGGCACCTAACAATGACATAAATGGTATTGTTTTCCTGATTTCCTTTTCATCATTCTTTTCATTGCTGTATAGGAATCCAACTGATTTTTGTATGTTTGTCTTGTATCTTGCTACTCTGCTGAATCTTTCTGTTAGTTCCAGTAGTTTTCTCATGGAGTCTTTAGGGTTTTCTATGTATAGTATCATATTATCAACAAACAGGGACAGTTTAAATTCTCCATTACCAATTTGAATGCCCTTTATTTCTTTTTCTTGCCTTATTGCTCTAGCTAGAACTTCCAGCACAAAGTTAAATAGGAGTGGTGATAAAGGACATCCTTGTCTTTTTCCTTTTCTCAAGGGGAACGTTTTCAGCCTCTGTTCATTAAGAATGATATTGGCCGTCGGTTTTGTATAGATGCCCTTTATTATGTTGAGAAATTTCTCTTCTATACCTATTTTATTGAGAGTTTTTATCAGGAATGAGTGTTGGACTTTGTCGAATATGTTTTCTGCGTCAATTGAGATGATCATGTGGTTCTTTTCTTTCCTTTTATTTATGTGGTGTATTACGTTGATTGATTTTCTAATGTTGAACCATCCTTGCATAACTGGTATGAATCCTACTTGGTCATGTGGTATTATTTTTTTGATATGATGCTGAATTCTATTGGCTAGAATTTTGTTGAGAATTTTTACATTTATATTCATGATAGCTATTGGTCTGTAATTTTCTTTTTTTGTGGCGTCTTTTCCTGATTTTGGTATCACGGTCATAGAATGAATATGGAAGTGTCACTTCCTTTTCTATGTTCTGAAATAGACTGAGTAGTACTGGTACAAGCTCTTCTCTGAATGTTTGGTAGAATTCTCCAGTGAAGCCATCTGAGCCAGGGCTTTTTTTTTTTTTTTTGGTTGGGAGATTTTTTATTACCTTTTCAATCTCTTCTTTTGTTATGGATCTGTTCAGATTTTCAACATCACTTTGTTGTAGTTTGGGTAGGTAGCATGTTTCTGGAAATTTATCCATTTCCCGTAGGTTTTCAAATTTTTTGGAGGATAGTTTTTCATAATACTTTGTTATGATTCTTTTTATTTCAGTTGGGTCTGTTGTAATGTCCCCCATTTCATTTCTTATTTGGGTTATTTGTGTCCCCTCCTGTTTTTCTTTTGTCAGTCTGGCCAGTGGTTTGTCAATTTTATTAATCCTTTCAAAGAACAAACTTTTGGTTTTGTTGATTTTTTCTATTGTTTTTCTATTCTCTATTTCATTTATTTCTGCTCTGGTCTTTATTATTTCCTTTCTTCTGGTGGCTGTGGGCTTTTTTGCTATTCCTTTTCTATTTGTTCACGTTGTGTAGTTAATGTTTTGATTTGGTCACTTTCTTCATTTTTGATATGTGTATCTATTGCTATAAATTGTCTTCTGAGGACAGCATTTGCTGTGTCCCAAAGGTTTTGTTATCACATGTTTTCATTCTAGTTTGATTCTAGGAATATTTTGATTCCATCTCTGATTTCTTTCATTACCCAGTGGTTTGTAAGCATGGTGTTATTCAGTTTCCATGTAACTGATTTTCTTCCCTTGCTCTCCCTGTTGTTAAATTCTACCTTGATGGTGTTGTGGTCAGAGAAGATACTTTGTATTATGTCAATGTTTTGGATTTTGTTGAGGGTTAGTCTGTGGCCTATGATGTGGTCTATTCTAGAGAATGTTACATGTGCATTGGAAAAGAATGTGTACTTTGCAGCTGCTGGGTGGCGTGTTCTATATATGTCTATGAGGTCAAGTTGGCTGATTGTGCCCTTTAGGTCTTACGTATCTTTACTGAATTTCTTTCTAGATGTTCCATCCTTTACCGAGAGTGGTGTGTTGAAGTCTCCTACTATTACTGTGGAACTGTCAATTTCTCTTTTCATTGCTGTTAGAGTTTGTTTTATGCGTTTTGGAGCCCTGTCATTGGGTGCGTAGATGTTCATTACAGTTACTTCTTCATGATGGATGGTCCCTGTAATCACTATATAGTGCCCTTTTTTGTCTTTTATGGTGGAGTTTGTTTTAAAGTCTATTTTATCTGAAGTTAGTTAGTATTGTCACTTCTGCTCTTTTTGGTAACTGTTTTCTTGATATATTTTTTCCACCCTTTGATTTTTAGTAAATTTACTATGTTGTCATTTACAGATTAACCTCTCTGTTTCCCTTTTGTAATTCTTTTGGTTTTGGGTAGTCCTTAAGAGTTCATTTCCTAGGTTGGTATCTGGCTGGTACAATCCTACATCCTAGATTCAGCCTGTGGTCTAATGTTGTTTGTTCTCAGTCTGAAGGACTCCCTTTAATAATTCTTGTAAATTTGGTTTGATGTTTACATAGTCCCTTAATTTCTGTTTATCTGGAAATGTCCTAATTTCACCATCATATTTGAATGAGGGTTTTGCAGTATATATTATTCTTGGCTGGGAATTCTTTTCTTTCAAGGTTTTATATATGTCATCCATTGCCTTCTTGCCTGCATGGTTTCTGCCGAATAATCCAAGCTTAGTCTTATTGTTTCTCCTCTTTATGTGACTTTTTGTTTTTCTCGAGCTGCTCTCAGAATTCTTTGTTTGTCTTTGGTCTTAGCGAGTGTGATTATGATACGCCTTGGTGATTTTCTTTTGGGATCTATCCTATATGGGGTTAGTTCAGCTTCTTGGATGGTCAGCTTTTCATCTTTTGTGATATTTGGGTATGTCAACAGTTCCTCAATGATTCTGTCTTTTTTGTCTGTTTTCTCCCCCTGTTCTGGAACTCTGATCTCTGGCAAAATTTTGCTTTTGATTGTATCCTGCATAATTCTCTGGGTTTCTTCATTTTTCTTCATTCTTTTTTCTGATTTTTCATCAAACAGAGTTGTATCCAAGTGTTTGTCTTCAGTTTTGCTGATCCTGTTTTTCATCGTTTCAAACATGCTTTTCAGCCCTTCTATGACGCTGTCCATTTCTAAAATCTTGTTGTTTACCTTTTGGATTTCTAATTGTTGTTTTTGTATGATTTTTAGTTGTGAATTTATTTTGCATTTTGTTCCTGCATTATTTTCCTGAATTCTTCCATTTTTTGTCTGTATTTTCCATGAATTTGTCTATTTTTTCCTAATTTTTGTCTGCTTTTTGCTTCCACTCTTGGATAGCTCTGAATATTATGGATTTGAATTCCTATCAGGTACTTCTAGTGCTTTTTCTTCTCCTGGAAAGTCATCTGGTGTTTTATTTTGGATGCCTATTGGAACTATTTTGTCCTTTTTTATATGCTTTGATATTGTCTGCTGTCTTCAGGACATTAATTAGTTATTTTCCTTGTTTATTGATACTAGATTTGTTTGTTTCATCCTGCTTTTTTGTTTTGTTTGGCTATGTCTGAGCAGATGGGCTGTGTGTTCTTTGTTCTTTGCTCGCCTGTGGACATGGTACTTTTCACCTTCTTGTCCAATGAGCAGCGTCAATCACTCAGCTATGATGAAGCCAGGCAGGTTTAGCTGAAGGGAAGTTGCAGGAATGGGTTGTTTGTGGCGCGTACTAGGGCCAATAGGGCGGGCTGGGAATGAGTGAAGGGCAGGTTCCGGTAGGCCGTACCTGTGCTACTCAGGGGTGTGATGTTCAGTGCATGGTGCAGGTAGGCAGGAAGGAGGGGGGAGATTGTGATGTGGAGCTAAGATGGGTATGGGAAAGTGGAGAGAGAGGAGAGAGAAACTAGAGCCAAAGACATACAAACAAACAAGCAAAAAAGCGTGCTAAGGGAGCTTTCTGTTGGAGTGAAGAGATGAGAGAATGAGAAATGGAGAAAAACGAAAAAGAAAAATAAATAAATAAAAATTAGAAAGAAAAGAAAAGCCCCCATGGACCCCACTAGTGTGGCTGCATAGACTGGGAATAGTGGCCCTCAGGCAGCAAAGTACAGCCTGGCTAGAAGGGGTAGAAGTGTCACACAGCACTAGGTACTGAGGAGAGAAGGTAAGTATAGAGAGATGAGAAACTGAGAAATAAAGAAAGGTAAAAAGAGAGAAAAGAAAAAAAACACACAAAAAACAAAACAAAGCAAGGAAAACAAAAAACAACAAAACAAGCAACCCACCAAACAAACAAAAACAAACCAGAAAAAAGAAATGCACCCATGGATTCCACTTCACAGCTTCACAGACTGAGGAAGTAGCTCCCAAGCTGTGCAGTACAGCCCGCTAGAAGGGGCTTCCAAACAGAGAAAAGAAAAAGAAAACAAACAAAATAACAAATCAAAACAAACAAACAAGAAAAATCCCCAGGGATCCCACCAGCATGGTAAGGTGGGCCGAGAAGCACTTCCACAGTCTAGCAGCATTTCACAGCCTTTCAGGAAGAAGCAAAGATGGCACACAGAGCCAGGTATTTGGGAGAAAGGAAGGGTAGGTGGTGAGAGGTATGGAAGAAACCAAAGAAGCAGAAAAAAACAACACCAGCAACAAACAAATGGCACTCACAGAGCTGGCCAGTGTGGGCGGGTGGAAGCCAAGAGGCAAAGGGCTGAAGCTGGTGCCTCCTGGCCAAGAGACTGTGGCCGTGGGAAGCAGAGGAAGCCAGCGGGGGTGAAGAAGGGTGGGGTGTGGGAGAGTGTTATCACTGGTTACCAGTTGTTCTGTCTCCTGCTGGGAACTCCGTGAAGCTGCTTTCTCATACTCCTTGTTCACCGATCTCCAACAGGAATCCAAGATGGAGAATCAGTGCTGCATTAGCTGATAGGGGATGTCTGCACGTATCTCTTCTTGCTCTCTGTTCTCTGTTTCTTATTCCATTTGGTGCTTGGCTGAGTTCTTTATCTCTTCATTTGATGCTTAGGGTTTCAGGATTAATGTTTGTCTCTATTTGACTTAGTTTTTCAGGTCTTTGCTGTGGAAGGATGGCATACTGCTTCTGTTTATAGCACCATGTTGGCCAGAAGTCTCCAAAATATGTCTTAAATAAGAATAGCTTATAATTTCTTGATTTAAATACTTCTTGTGGAATGACCATTTTTTAATCAGTCCTTTTAAATATGCCTACTTTAACCTGTTCAAACCAACAAAATAATGACTGCAGCATTAAGTTCAGAACACGAGCCAATATAAACCTATTTTACCTGCATCTACTGATTAGTTAAAAAAGAAAATGCACTTTAAAACCTCTTAGTTTCTTTCCTAGGATGGCACAATAATGTATTACAATTAACCAAGAGAAAAAAGGTCAAAGAACATCTGCCCTTACAAATTATACGAATCATTCTTAGAATAATAGAACTTCAGAGTTGGAAAGAGCCTGAAACTTCTTCTAGCCAAATACCTTTATTTTACAATAGAAATTAATTAGGCTCAGAGGAATGGCATGATTTTGCTAAGACCACGCAGCCTCCCAGCAAAACTTATGCTAGAACCTAGTATTCTGGTCTGAATATGCACTTACACTTTCCACTATCCTTTGTTATGCTTATGCTCAGCATCTCACATATGTTGTTAGGATTACTGTTTCTTCATTTTTAAATTTAGGGAAGGCACTGAAGATTAAACTGTATGTGTGTGACATAGATTTATGTGAAACTGGAAACAGTATATCCCAAAGTAAACTTCTGTGAATATCATTACCTAAATGCCATTAAAAAGAATGTATTTCCTTGCTGTTAAATCCTGGGGCTACATTAAGATATGTGTTAATTCTGACTAGATTTACTTCTAAATAATGGTCTAGAAAGGGAAAGAACTTTCAAGCTGATGATTCACTTGTGACCATTGACCAGATTGTTGGTGACCTTAAATTTTGTGAACCTAACTTGTAATACTATGGAAAAAAAATAAGCCATAAAGGCAATGACTGCAGAACAGGTGATCTTTTGAATTGAACTTTTCCAGGGGGAAAAAAAAAACTAGAGAATTTTAGCTTCAACTTGAGAAGTGATACTCAAAATGTTACGGTTATGGTTATTACACATGATTTATTATGAGGGTATTTTTCTAGGGAGTCTTCTTTCTTTTTTCCCCCCACTTTATTGACATGCTTATATAATTTTATACTTGGTGCTGCTCCAGTTTTTTTGAGAATATGGCTGTACATACACAAAAAAATCTATGTTTATTGCTGTACAATGTCAAGTAATACCATTTGACATATGCATACTGTAAATCAGTATAAGTGACATTTTCTTTTCTTGGTACCTTTTGTGTAACTGTCTGATAACAGATTCACATTCTTGAATAGGCATAATTTGTCAACTCATATCTCCTGTAGTGTATCAGCTGAAGAAAGTAAAAGTCTGTTATAATATAATTAGCTTCTTACTGTAGATTAGTTGTGTCCCTACCTGAAAGACATTTCTCATGTTTTGAATTTAAAGTTGTTTAACAAATTGGAGAAAACAAATAATTGCATTTCCAGTGCTATGAATTGAATTGTGTCCCCCCAGAATAAGTATTATAAATCATAACCTCTATGCTCCTGGTTATAATCTTATTTGGGAATGGAACATCTTTGTTATGTTAATGAGATAAGAGTAGTGTATGGAGTATCTTGAGTCAATCTCTTTTGAGATATGAAAGAGATAAAATAAGCAAGTAGAAGCATAGATAGGGGAGAGAGAGACCAAGCCGCATGAAGATCGCCAAGGAGCAGAAGCTCAAAAAGACAAGAACTTTCCTCCAAGCCAAAAGAGAGAAACCCTTCCTGTAGAGTCGGCACCCTGAATTCAGACTTCTAGCCTCCTGAATTTCGAGAAAATAAATTTGTTTGTTAAAGCCACTCACTTGTGGTATTTCTGTTATAGCAGCACTAGATAACTAAGACACCCACCCATCCATTTTAAAACCATTTGGTTACCCGCAGGACATACATATTCCAACCAATTTTCATGCATCTGGAGTTCTTTGGGAAGGAGGTAGCCCAATTTTAAAGCATTTAGCCTCAAGGTGGGAGCCTTTTGAAATGTGTGACACTCAAGAACCCTGAGTTGGAGTCTCATTTTTGTGTAGATTGGGCATTGTCTTAGGTGATGACTTCTGGGTATTTGAATTTTCTAAACTTTTGACAGGTTTGCCTTTATTTCTATGAGACAAGCCTCCTCACTATGTTTCTTGGTTACTATGTTCTCGTGAGAATGTATTTATTGCAAGAATAAGATATTCCCATCTTTATTCAGTCATAGTGACCATTTTCTCCTTGATGCCATTCATTTATTCCAGGTGTTACTGGCTCCCTGCTTTTCTAGCTTCTGAACAGTAAATAATGTCTTTGAAATAAAGAATAATGCATTACAGTGGTACTCTTCAAGAGACTCAGACTCCTATAGGTTATTCTTATCCTGCGTTCAATCTTAGGGCCCAGTCATTGCTCCCACATGTAGCAGGTGGAATGACCACTGTGAGCAGTTCTGTATTATTCCAGGGCAGCTGTTTCTGCTTCTTAGCTGTTAGTATTGCTTTTGTTATAACAAAGAATACATAGTAGTGGTAGTATTTCTGAGATTAAAATTCTTTCAGTTTTATTTATTTGGGCTTTAAGTACTGATTTTGCAATAATGAAGAATGCATTGTAGTGGTAATTGTCCTGAGATAAAAAATCCCTTGAATTTATTTATTTTGGCTGTAAGTACAGCTTTTGCAGTAAGGAAGAATGCATTGTACCATATTTTGAAAAGTTTTGTGAAAAAAAAAATAAAAGGCTAAGAAGGAGGCTAGAATAAAATGTACGTGCAGTCATTGCCAGGTGCCTTCATCTTTTACCTCATGTTCTGCAAATTTTCAAGAAATAAAATTTAAAAAATTTAAAAAAATGATTTTATCATTGATTCACATCAGCAGGATTTATGATGTCCAGGTTCCACTGGGACATATGTGATCCCAGATAATGGGTGTCAAAAACCATAATTCACAACAAAAATTCTGAATTGGTCTTTTAGTCAGCATGCCTTCTGTTAGTGAGAACACATGGTATCAACAAAAAATTCAAAGAAGAAAATAATTACATCACCAAATGGTGAACATTTTTACATTATTTTTCACAATTTTTTTTTTCCTATAAGAAAGATTGTTGACCCTTGGTTTATAGTTTCTAGCCTGTACTCAAAAATGTTCAATATACATTCTCCTGAATGTATATTGAATAGTTATATAAATAAAAAATGGACATTCCCCCAAACTCATTACGTGACACACGTAATTTGTGAATTTCACTGTATGAAAAGTTATCCCTGTAACATACACACCAAAAAAATTTCTTTTTTCTTTTACATAACATTGTTGAACTCTCATTAATACTATACAGGCTGAAGCATTTAGAGATGCAGTGTACTGATGTCTGAAAGTTACTTTGAAATGCATCAAAATAAAGATGGATGAATATATAAATAGAGAGTTAAGTAGATGAATACAAATGTGATAAAGCAAATGTAGCAAAATATTACTTATAGAATCTATGTGGTTAGTAGATATGTATTCACTGAACCATTCTTCCAATATTTTTGTATACTTGAAATTTTCATAATAAAATATTGAAAAAAAATTACATATGCCCAAATTGTAGCCTAATGTTTGAGAAGTTCCTTTAAATGCCTCCAATCACAGAGATAGTTTTACAATTTCAATATAAACAGTCAACTCAGATTTTATTGGAAATGACGTGACTCAACTGATTTTTAAAATTTAGTAATTTGGTTTTAGGAATGAATGACACTATACTTCAGGTTGGGTACCTTCAATATTCATCTCCCTTTAGAAACTACTTTCACAGTAAAAACTGACCATTCTAAATAATTCTAATTAGCAGATCAGCTTGTCCTGTTGGCTGGCGATGCACCAGGCAAGCAATTCAATCTGATAGCTTCCAAAGAAGCCAGGGCTAGTAACCATCACTGTTAAGCATTATGTCCATTTCAGTGTGCCATTCTGGGGTTCTTAATTATGCATTTGTTCAGGTTCTTGAGTAGATCTAGTGCTGTTATCTGGAAATCTTTTGGCCTATCTTCAAGGACAGTGCAGTGGTCTTCCACCTAAGTGAGAATACTTCTCAGATCATTAAACTCTCATAGTAGAATGTCAACCCAACCACTACTAGAGTATGTAAATTTGCCCCCACTTAATACTAATGAAGTAAATACTCTTCGACTCAACAAATACTTAATGATTGTCTTCAGTGTCAAACCTTGTGCTAGGTCCTGATGACGCAAGATGAGAAAAATATTATGGGACATCAGGTTCTTGCCAGAGGCTTGGTCACTCAGCTCCTATCTAAATAAGAATTTTTCAGGAAGCAATTCTGTGGAAAGGCATCCTATTTCTGGATAACTGCATATCTATAGCACACATTGCATTTTAATATTAAGCTCTCAGCTTTAATCAAGGGAAATAAAAGAATAAAATTTTAATAATCATTTCTGTCTTGATGCTAAAACTGATTTCAAAGGCACTGTATATGCATCTTCCCTGTAAGGTCAAAACAATCAATTAGCTTTATAATTAAAAACTAGGGAAATGTTTGACTCTATAGACAACTTGATATGCCACTTCTATGATGTCTTTTTTCCAGGCTTCTAAGAAATTCACAATGAAAGTAAACGTCTGATAACTTTGACCATATTGCTTTTCTATTTCCATTTTAACAATTGTAATATATAAAAGCTTTAAAATATGTGACCTATCAAAATCATTTTGGGGAAGAAGAACATCATAAAAATTCATAAAATACTAGTTATTTGCATCAAATGCATGCTTTCTGCCAAATACATGTTAAAATTTTTAATTTATTGAATTGTATTTTAATTTATTGTATTGATAAGAATGTCACCCTATACTTCTGACTACAGAATGTGTTCTCATTATTTAAAAGCCAAGGCAAAGTACACATGGAAAATCAATTAAAGTTTTAAAAATAAATCATTGAAATCACTTTAAAGGGCAGAAAATCATCTACATAAACATTCTAAAGAAAAAAAGAGGGTCACTTTGTTTACATCGACCGATGGGTGATGCAATTGCAGTTATTTTCTTCTCCCTGTGCATCTTGAAGAAAGTTGAAAAATTAGTTGCGTTGCTTCTGATAACAGGTCCAGGAAATGAGATTTGAAAAGAACTGGAAGCATTTTCTCTGATAAATACAGATCTTTCTAATTCATTTTAGCAGCATCCTTGTTATCCATCGTCAGGACACTGAACAGTCTCCCATATGTAAGCCAAGAGATAGAAGGTCAGGACAAAGAGAGGAAGGGAGAGAGAGAGTACAGAGAGGGAGGAAAAGAGGAAAGACAGGGAGAAGGAAAGGGAGGGAAAGAGAGAAAGAGAAAGTAAGGGGAAAGAGGATATGCAAAAAGGGTTTATGTTTTCATAGCTGTTGTTCAAATATCCATCTCCTACTCCAGAAACCACTAGAATGATTAATGAAATAATGTCAAGGGGACACTCAGAGTTCCTCAGAAAATGTAATGTTACGTCAACACTTTTGTTACCACAGTTTTTCTCCATTTTTCTTTTTCTTTTTGATGGTGTGTGTTTTCAGTATTGGAATGCATGCTTATTAATTGGGTACGTTTAAATTTTTGGTTGGTAATATAGATTTTGAGAAATATGATCTGGCAATACAATCTGCCAATGAAGCTAGAGGCACTGTGGTGCCACCGATCTGTGGCATGATGGTCCAAAACCAAACCAAATCTGTTGTCGTCGAGTGGATTCCAGAGTAGAACTGCCCCATAGGGTTCCCAAGGAGCAGCGGGTGGATTTGAACTGCCGACATTCTGGTTAGCAGCTGAGCTCTTAACCATTGTACCACCGGGCTATGCCAATAGAAACGAGAAATAAAATGTATTGTGGGAACCTTTCTATTATATTACATGGGGAACCTCTGGTTTTCCAAATATGACACACACACACACAAAATAAACAAATCTATCCGGGCTCCCTATCACAAAGGAAAGCCATAATTATACTGGCAAGCCTTATCTCACAGAAATAAAGGAAAAAAAGGCAAAAACTTACAAAACTAATATATCTAGGAAGCATCACCTAATAGAATACTCACCCTAAACAACGATGAGGCTCCAACTTTGATCTGCTGAGTTTCACACATTTCAAAGCGACCCATCTTGATGCTAAATGCATTAGAACTGGAATAACGTCTTACCACTGAGGTCTAGAGGCATAAAAAGTGGCTGGCAAAACATTTTATGCCAGTGATAATATTATCATTTAAATATTATTTAAAATATTTATATTGGTTAGAAGTCAATAATAATAATAATCTCTGAAAAAAAAGCACTTATTTCATTGATTGATAAATGGGAGTGAGTGCCTCCCTCATTCAAGTTTTGTACAGCTTATAGTTTGTTTTATTATGGAAATGTCCTTATTTCCCCCAAAGATGTTTTTGTTTAATATTTCATCACTGAGGCAGTTTTTAAGAGTCATGTGTCTCAGGAAGTGAAAGCCAATATAATGTTCCATTCAGTTACATAAGTAATTGATCTATATTATTAGTCAGTTATGGAGCCCTGGTGGCACAGTGGTTAATAAAGAATTTGGCTACTAACCAAAAGGTTGGCAGTTTGAATCCACCTGCTGCTCCTTGGAAACTCTATGGAGCAGTTCTGCTCTTCCAGTTGGGTCGCTATGAGTTGGAATCAACTTAAAGGCAACGGGTTTGGTGTTTTTGGTTTTTATCAGTCAATTATAACTTAATTCCATCTATGCTTATTACTCCGGAGAATGTGGGGCACAGTTCAATTTTTTATTCCATATTTAATAAATTTCAGAAACATAATCTCAAAATCACTAGATTTATGTTCACACATAATATATTATTGTACCAAGACAACATTAGTAAATAACCTTTGGCTTTGATATTGTAACCAATTTATACTCATTCTCAACTAAAACTACCCAAATAATGATCCAGTCTTGCATAACTGAAATAAATCCTACTTAGTCATGGTCTGAAGACCCTGTGTGGTGCAACTAAAATACTCAGCTGCTAACCAAAAGGTTGAAGGTCCAAGTCCATTCAGAAGCACCTCAGAAGAAAGACCTGGTGATCTGCTTCTGAGTAATCAGTCATGGAAAACCCTATGGAGCACAGTTCTACTCTGACACACATGGGGTTGCCATAAGTCAGAGTCAACTCAATGGTAACTGTTTTTGTTTTTATGTAAATAAATTATAAACACAGAATTAGAGACTGAATTCTCTTGAGGTACACCTGAGGTTAAGGTCCACACCATGTTAGAATTAAAATATTTAAAAATAAATTGGACTTTTGTTTTTAAAATACTTTTCAATGTTTAATATGTCCCATTCCACAATTTACTCAATCTCATTCACTCTTACTTACCACTATAATTTTTATACAGTGAATTCCTAGTTTTTCGTATTTTATTCCTAAATAATGTAGTAGTGAGGTTCATTTTAAAAATGTTTATAAAGACATTTGAAGAAATCTCATGCTTCAACTAATTTGATTTATTAAGTGCATATGATGTATAAGACACTATACTGAGTATTTTGGTGAATCAAGAGTAAACAATATCTTCCCTACCTTCAATGAGCTTATAATCAAGAAGGAAGATAAATGCAAGAAGCAAAAACTCTGGGAGGGAAATACAATGTGTGAAGTCAGATCATCAAAGCAATTGCTCACAATACTGAGTAAAAATCAACAAATGAGCAAAAAAAAAAAAAAAAAGAGGGGCGTTACAATCTCATGTCATAAAAATTATAAACTTTTAACCTAGGAAATAAAGCAAATGTTTTGGTGCTTCACAGGGTGGTTCCTAATGCCCCCACCACAATCATAAATGGTATTGAAGAGAGAGTCTGTTAAACATGGAGATTTTCAGAAACAGCTACCAACTAGAACGAAACAGATAGAAAGCCAATGGGTGTGAAGGCAGGCCTGGGGAACCAAGTTACCATGGCAGGGATTCAGAAGAGGGCCATAAGAGGCTAACTATTTTACAGAATTCTTAATTATATCTGATGAAGAGCTAAAGCTTACACAAAAGGGATACTCCTCTGTGTGAATGGAGCTGACCCTGGTGACAGAGTCAGACTAGAAAGCAAGGTTCAGGACTCCAGCAAGGGATGCCAACAGCACCAGTCCAGCTCTTCTCCTCTGCACCCCTCTTACCTTCAGGAGAGAGCAAAGTGGATAGAGTGCTTTAAAGTTTGTGGTGGAAGACAAACATGTATCAAAGACAAGAAAGGGCTAAAGTGTTCAACTGCACTATATCAGACGATTAGAAAGTCTAGTCAGAACTCTCCATATGTCCACAGGCAGATGATAAAACATGACACAGCAAATATGCCAAGCAAACAAGCAAACACACAAATAAGAACAATAGAAAAGAACATGATGCAAATAATAAAAAAAAGAGAGAGAGAGAGAAGCAGAAGGGGAAAAAATTTGACTCAAGGAAAAAAGAAAACTTTGTCTGTAATATTCCTGTGTAGTTTCCCCTGCAGAATATCTTAATAAAAAAAACTGAGTTAAATAGGTCAAGAACTGAGTAATGAGTGATTAAAAAAAAAAAAAGACTGATATGCTTAGCTAAGAAAATAAACTGAAATTCAAAATAGTTTCATTGAAAGACTAAGGTTTAAAAAAAGATATAATCTAACAGAAGAATAAATACTACTAATAAATCTAATTACTAGCATAGTAAAAGGATTGAGTGAATCACATGATAAGAAAAAAAAAATTCAGAGATTTTTAGCAATAGAGGGAAGATGACAGATATGGAAACAGTCAAAGATAACCCTAAAGAATGATAATTGGGGATCTCCTAAAAAACAGAAAATTTATTAAGGTAGAAGACATTTTTCTTAGAAAGAAAGAAGGATTTAATATGCATTTCAGTTATAGGAAGCATGATACTACAGTGGACACTGAGAAATAGCCTGGCTGCATTACTGAATTTTGAAAATGAAACAAGATGATTTCTTTAGACATGCAAGCAGACAAAAGCAAGTCATCTATGTAGGTAAAAAATTCAGGTTGTCATCAACAACAATATTCAATTCCATAAAACAACAAAGAATGTATGTAAAGTTCTGAGGGAAACATAAGCCTAGACTGTTCTGCCCTGCCAAGCTGTCACTAAACTACATAAGAATGACAAACAGCTATTCTCATATATAAAAACTCAGATGGTTGCTGTGCTCTTCTTAGTTGTATTGTAATGGACACCAATCAAAGATAACCTCCTGTAGGAAGAAGCTGCCATCATTCCCAAATACATGGGGACGGTAGGACACAGGATTAAAAACCAACAGTGTTCAGAAAACTGTAGCAGACTGGGTTCTCAAAGTGCAATCCCCTGATTGGCAGAATCAACATCACCTGGAAACTTGTTACAAAAGCAAAATCTCAAGCACCACACCAGAGCTACTAAATCAGAAACTCTGGAGGTGAGGCCCAGAAATCTTTGTTTTAAGGAGTGCTCCAGGTAATTCTAATGTGCACTAAAGTTTGAGGATTACTGAGCTAACTTATCCTTTATAGAGATAGGTGTTCATATTCAGGGATCGATGTCCAGGGGGAGTCTGGACTGTCTGGCATTAGGATTTCAACAGCATCTCTGAGGCTGGATGCCAAATCTAATGAGTATGGACTCTGGGGCTAAGGTTATGTCCTGAGTTCTACAGTTGCTCCTTCAAGTATTGATTGAAATACCAACTTCTATGTAAGATTAAATGGATTGAACAGAATTGTCCATCTTAAAAACAGCTTGCTGTGACCAGTTAAATTCAATGGTTTTGTGAAGAGTGAGTAAAGAAAGAGATGGCATATGAATTTTGAAACAAGTAAGGTGAGGGTATAGAAAGAATGACTGAAAATAACCAACAAGCACAGAATCACTTGGGGATTTGTACGTGCACAGTGGCTGCTGCGGAGATTGAAGTCAGCCTTGAAATGACTCAAGGTTCTGAAAGAAGCTCTTGTTACAGGTGTGATATAGGCCACTGCTCTCCAAAGTCAGGGTCCTTTATTTAACCTAGGAGATATGAAAGAAATAGTGGATATGTGGGAGGAAAATACTACAATGTTTATTTCTATATCCATTTTTTCCATTTAAAATGTATTAATTGAGTGTATGATTTATAAACTGAATATTAGTACATAATATGATAAATAAATATGCATTGAAAAAAAAATCCCAGCAGGTATGAATGTATATAAATCCTTCTTGAAGACATTACTTGATGATGAAATCTAGCCAGCAGTGGGATGAATAAAAACAAGATTACTGAATTCATTTAAATGAAGAACTAAGTCCAAGTAACTGGGAGAATTATGGTTACAGAAGAAAAAGTATTATTAACCTGGAGAGAAAAAAAAAATTACTATACAACCAACACAGATTGGAATGTGGGAAGAATTATGATTGTCATATTGCACAAGTCCACAGGGAGTCATTGCTATAGAATACAGTGTGAATGATGGTAAAATATAATAATGCATGAGCTTGGGAGGAGGGGCAATAGGAATAGTATATAGTATATAGTAATAGTATGAGAGGCCTAAGCTCCTATCTTTCATATCAGGGAAAAAATTGGAACATAAAATTACATAATGATTCTACATTCAATGAGTTTTGTATTCTTCTTTTAAAAAACTTTAAGTACAACTATCTCTTGTACAGCAATAGTTCATTTAAATTTTAAAATTTTCATTTAGTTTCCTTTCTTCTATTAAATTCACATAAAAGGAAATTAGTATTTTAATTAGTAGCATAAATAGTAAAATCTGCTTTTAGATGATTATTTCCACCTGTCGGTCAGTAATTTCTTGTGTTCTTTTTATTTTCTTAGAATTTTTAATAACAATCATTTACTCAAAAGTCATTAAAAAAAACCAAACAAAAAAAAAAGAAAAAAAATACCCCTTTTTTTTTCAGCACTGTAACCTGTCCTCTTCATGGCCCCATGTTCTCACATTTACAACAAAGGCAATTTAGTTTTATTCTGGCAGTCAATGAATACTTTTTTATAAAGTAATTAAATTAATCTTGTGCTCATTCATAAACACTAAGCCTTTTTCTCCACACTTGCTATCTAAGTTTACAGAACTTTCTGTAACAAAAACAAAAAGGGCAGTAAAAAAGAATCATTGCAGTTGTCTCTTACATAGACCTTATTGAAGGAATGGGTTTTATGTTACGCTCCCAAACATTAAAACTTCTCTCATCTGTCAGACCAGCAAGCTTATCTATATATACTTGGTTAGTATTTAGAGTTACAAATAAAGACACTGGATATTGTCATTCCTCATGTCAAACATATTCACCTCTCTTACAAATTTTGGTGCAAAACATGGTATTATGTTGATGTTGTTAGTTGCTGTTGAGTCAGCTCCAATTCATGACGACCTTGTGTGAAATGGAAACCCTGATGGAGTAGAGATTAAGAGCTATGGCTGCTAACCAAAAGGTTGGCAGTTCAAATCCACTAGGTGCTCCTTGGAAACTCTATGGGGCGGTTCTACTCTGTCCTATAGGGTTGCTATGAGTTGGAATTGACCCCATGGCAACGGGTTTTGTGTGCGTGTGTATATTTAATGTATGGAATCATAAGAGAACCTATGAAATCCTAGCTGATGTAAGACCTGACAGTACAATTCTAAGGCTAGATCTAGCAT
The DNA here is from genome assembly GCF_000243295.1 of Trichechus manatus latirostris. NCBI lineage: Eukaryota > Metazoa > Chordata > Mammalia > Sirenia > Trichechidae > Trichechus > Trichechus manatus. The sequence goes on along the minus strand of NW_004443983.1, from coordinate 3,782,126 downwards.
CAAAATGAATCGTCGACTCCAGCTATAACTCTGGTACTTTGAGGATGGAGGACGTTGTAACAACAGTTGTCGGCTTGGCATTTAACCAGGGATTTTTTACAAAGTTCCAGGTTTAATCTTTCTTTTTTTTTTTTTTCACATCAACAAAGACTGGATCCATTAGACTAAAAATGTTTTCATTTAAACAAAAATCAGAGAGAATAAAATGAAAGAAAACATCTTCTGGAGCCTCGAACAACTTGTGGATTAATTTTTGCCAAAACTATGGTGAATTGGTTCTGTCCTCACCAACAGATGCCACTGCAACCAAGAAGAATTAACTGGTGAGGTTATTGTGCTTCAGGCAGTGGAATCAGATCAAGGTGCTAAAATTTAATAACTCAAAAACACAAATGTGAATGTTTTATTTCTTCCTTACCCACTCTACATAAACAGCAAATTTTGCTGATTATCTTACACTTTCCCCTTTTCCCCATTTCTCATTCTTTCTCCTTGGGTTATTTCTAAAGAGACTAGCTTAGGGTAAAAGAATAATGGGGTGCAAAGGTGGTTGAGGTTATAGATAACATGGATATACCTACTATATACATTGATGTTTTTGACTTTTATCTTCTATATTGATGAAAGTTAGTGATGTGGATTTTCATAGTGAACCATTTGTACTATCTCACTACTGTTAGCACCATAGCTTAGGTGTCACCCTTTACATTGTAATTTAATGTACTTTTGACCTTTCCTTATATTCTTGGCAATGCTATATTGTGTAATATTATGTTAAGGGTTTGACATGGGAGGAATGAATGAATGTCATTTATAATATTCATGTAACTCCACCATGCTATGTTTATTGTGCATATTCTTGTTATTCACAGTAGTTATATTCTGTAAAATTCTCACAAACACAGAATTACCAAATACTCAAACAGCTTTGTCCAACCTCAGCTGAGAATGTAGATGCCGTCTATACATGCATATGCCCACAAATCACTGCAAAAATACTACAAGTATTGATTTTGAGGTTACAAATAAATTTTAGTGAGTAGGAAAATTTGCAAATACAGAATCCGTGAATAAAGAGGATCAACTGTACCTATTACAGAACAAGACATACTTTGAGGGAAAGAGTTGGGCCTTATCCATTTATGAATCTATCACAGAGCCTACTAGGGCGTTTTGATTATAACAGTCATCATTTGGAGTCATCTTAATCTAATTTTAATTAAAATATCTTTAGTGCAAAGTTGTATCCACTATCCATTTGTCAGTGGAGACTTGCTTGTTGCTATTCTGATGCTGAACAGGTTTCAGCTGAGCTTCTAGACTAAGACAGACTAGAAAGAAAGGCCCATCAAGCCACTTCCAAAAATTAGCCAGTGAAAACCCTATGGATTGCAATGGACCAATTCACAGCCGATCATGGTGATGGTGCAGGACCAGAAAGCATTATTTTGTGCGTGGGATCCTCATGAGTGCCCACTCAACAGCATGTAACAACAGTGCAAAGTTTAGGGACAAGCAAACTCTGACTTCAAAAGAACAGGAAACAAAGACAACCTACCAGAGCAGAGAAAGCATTTCTGTATGCGGACCATTCCATGCGTTTCTGAATTAGATTCCTTCTGGGAATAATTACATTGGCAATAAATCCAATCGAAGCCACTTTTTGAAAACGGAAACACATCTCAATTGTGGAGAAAATTGTTTCAGGAAAGTAGAACAAAATATTCATACTGCATTTGAAAATTTAATAGAGATGGCGTTCATGAGGTTAAAAGCCTAATTTACAAACTTCCCGAAAGTCAAATTCTGGAACACAAAATTTGGAGAAAAGCTGAAAGAAAGAGAAAGCGAAGGAAGAGGAAGAAGTGCCAGCTTGCCATGGAAATTCACAACTAAGTGGTGGGGGGTGGGGGGGGTGTGTTTCTGAATTAAGACTTGAGAAGCAGTTAGACATACCCAGTTGATTCAAGCAGGCCTGAGTAGTAAAAAGGACTGAAACAGAGAAAAGAGGGAGCTGAGACAGGGATAAAAGAGAATAAAAATAAGAAAAGGAAATGAAGATGAGACTGATCTGACAGCGCAAAGCCAAGCCTACTTGCCTACTATCTGAAGTATTTGGTGCCTGGTAACTGTGAAAGAATGGGAAATATCCCCCTGACTGAGGAGGAGGAAGAGCTGCTGCAGTGAGGTGGACTGTGCCCACAGAATGCCAGCCCATACATAAGAAAGATGATTGTCCCACCACAGGAGTGTTCTAGGCTTGAAAAACCGCAGAGGTCCATAGCTATGAATCTTATCTAGAAATTTCTAATTATTTTTTCATCTCTCAAAATGTGAACTAATTGCTTATTAATGAATAATTTCCTGTGAATTCAGACTCTTGGTTTTATAACTAAAAAAAAAAAAAAAAAAAGAAGTACTTCTCAAAGCTTCCAGGTATTACTAGAAATAACAGTTAAACAACAAAACAACATATTTTTTTTTGTCTATCTTCTTCTCCAGGGGGGTTACATAAACATTATTTTGCAGCAAAACACACAATATAAAGCATCTTGTTGCCTTTTTTTTGAAGTGCCTAAAGCAAAGCTGTCAAACATATTAAACATCCATTAAAAAGTAACACAGCAGTATTCAAAAATATTCGTTCCTTCTAGTAAGCAGAGGAGAAGTGTCCTTTGTATCAAAATATTTGTTTTTATGTTGAACAGTATAAATCAGACAGTGTATGCCGCCCTATATGTGGTACAATCAGGAGATATATTTTTTTTCCATCGCAACAGGACTATTCAAATTTCAGTTTTCACACTTTTAAGAAAAAGAAACATTTTAAATAATGTCCATTTCCCTCTGAAATCCTGCTTTGACAGATAACATGCAGTAGATGTTTCTGAAAGAAATGCTACTCTGAAAATTATTGGCAGTCAGAACCATTAAAGGGACATTGCTAGGCTAATTCCAAATGTATCTTGCATTAAAATGAAATTGACTCATCATAGGGTTGTAAACTTAGATATTTTAATACTCACCCTCAGGACATTGTGACATAGTGGTATTTTCTTAAGAAACAAAATAAATATTTGCAACTGCAGAGATATACTGAATAATACTTGATGATGTCTTATAGGTCCAAGCATCTGCAGGCAGGCACACACTTGCTCATACACATGTATGCTCAAACATACACATGTACCTGTAGACAATTAAATAAAGCAATGAGACTCCTAAACACAGAGATCAACTTTATTTAGATCATCTATTACTGCTATTCAAGGAGGTCAAATTATTTTCAAGCTGTCATACTACTTTTAAGGGAGAAGAGTATGAGGTCAAATTTAGTGTACAAAATTATGGTTTGCATACCATAAAAAAATCAAACCAAACCCATTGCCATCAAGTCAATTCCAACTCATAGCAACCCTATAGGACAGGGTAGACTGCCCCATATAGTTTCCAAGGAGCACCTGGTGGATTTGAACTGCTGACCTTTTGGTTAGCAGCTGTAGCTCTTAACCACTACACCACCAGGGTTTCCATGTGAAGGTCAAAATACTGGGAAGTGGGGAATGAACAAAATAAAAAGGAGTTATTGATTTACAATATATTTGTGCAAAACTGAGAGGAACAATGTCATGTTTCCATAGGATGAGCTACCAGATCATTGAACCATGTAAATTTGCTGAAGGTATTTGGAATTTAGGAAGTTCATGATATTCAAGAAGTGGTCAAAAACCTTAAACAAATGATTTATGAATGAAATGCCATAGCATCATATAATGAAACAATGGGTATCAGTCATATAATAAACATAAATACACACTGAGACAAGTTACAAGATTTTATGTGTCCCTTTTTGTTTCATTGTCCCCCTCCCTATGCCTAGTAGTTTAAATGTGTGCGAAGAGACCACTACTTAATTCTGTCAACCTCAGGGAGACACCCATCAATGACATATCAAAAGTGGTGGAGGAAACAACAAACAAAAACAACGAACTAACTTTGGAGTTTGTAGAACTGGGTATGAACCCCTGCTTTGCTCCTTCCTAATTATATCAACCCGGGCAAGTCACTTACATTGTCTCTAATATGGAGATAAGAATATTTAACTCTCAGAGTTGTTATAAGAGATAAATAAAATTATACATGTATGTGTATGTAAGTGAGTGGTTTTGCTGTGTAATACCCTTAGAAATGTTGCTTAATATTAACTAGAGAAAAGTGTACTTCATGTATTTTTAAAATGGTTTATTAGGCAATAAATTCAAATTCGCTAACATGGATTGTTGATCTCTTTTAGTTTTGTTTCTGTTTTGTAGGAAATCCTGGTGGTGTAGTGCTTAAGATCTATGGCTGCTAACCAAAAGGTCAGCAGTTCAAATCCACCAGATGCTCCTTGGAAATTCTGTGAGGCAGTCCTATAGGTTCACTGTGAGTAGACTTGATGGCAGTGGGTTTAGTTTTTTGTTTGTTTCTTGTTTTGTAAATGTTGTAAGAATTCAATTCTCTCAGATCCCTTGTAGTGAATGAGTTTTGTAGCTTGTTTTTATTCAGAGGCAGTATAACAACACAAACTATGAATTTAAATTGCCTGCATTCTAACCCTACCTCTACCTGGCTGCAAGTTGTTTGACTCTCGATAGGTTACTTAACTTCTCTATGCCTCAATTTTTTTTCCATCTATAAAATAGGCAAAATAACTCATAAGACTATTGTGAGAATTTAATGTGTTAAATTTAATGAGTGCTTGGAAGCATGCCTCACATATATGTTCAGCAAATAGTATTATAATTATTAGTGGTTTCTGGAGACTCCCACAGGCAAACTCCGAAAGCTCGTGGAGACGCCAACTGTGGCCACGTCAGCTGTAGAAGATTCAAGAAGCAGTAGAACATTCTATTCCACAGCGGATCGCCTAGAAAATTAATCTCATTAAAATTCTATTTTTAACTGCTCTTATGTAAGGGAACCCAGATGAAAATATATGTCCCAGAAGTCTTTATAAAGGCATTATTTAATTTCATAAGAAGCTCAGTAGAAATACAATTGTGTGGGTCCAACTTAAATTTATTGATTTAACCCTTTTGTGACCCAATTATTTTTTCCTTTTAATTTTTTGTGTATGCAATGTGTTTTTAGCAACGGAGGGCATGATGAATCATTGCGTCTGAATTGTTGGTAGGTAATATGGTTTTTGTTTTATGCCTCATTCCACAAATCATATGCTCAGAGTCCAGAGATACATATGTGCACCCTTTGTGAACATATATTCTATCCCCCGAGTCCAGGGATATATATGTGCACCTAATAAAATTTTTCAAAATCTATGTTTTTCCTACCGAAAATTCAAAGATTCAACACCACCTCATACAATACTTTGTAAAAACAGTAATTTATGGCACACTCCTGTTTTTGTTTTTGTTTTTCCTTTTCAAACTGTCATATAAGGCCCTGCCTGCTGGCAGCACATACTGTCAATGGGATAGCAGCTTCCCAATGAACCTTAGAGGTACAAAAAGTAGTGGTAACTATATATACTGCTGGTCCTGAAAGGGTTAAAAAAGACTCAGTTGGAGCCCAGGCCTCACTCTAGCTATATATTTTTAAAGTTACATAAGTTATTCTAATACAAGCTCAGGTTTGAAATCCTTCGAATTACTGTGTACTTAGAAGATGCTATTTATGATAGGTGCTAGAAAACTAAAATGAGTAAGCCCTAGTCAATTTCCTCAAGGAGTCTAGTAGGAAGAAAGGCACAGTAAGCAATATAATAGTATACTAGAATCAAATCGATTACATCTGCAGAAAGAAACAATGGAGAAACTCAATATCACCCATCAGAAAAAGGCCAGGGTCTGACTGCAGAACAGATCATCAATTGTGCATGTGCAAGTTCAAGTTGAAGCTGAAGAAAATTAAAACAAGTCCATGAGAGCCAAAGGATAAGCTTAAGTATATCCCACCTGAATTTAGAAACCACATAAAGAATAGATTTGGCGCATTGAACACTAATAACTGAAGACAAGAAGAGTTGTATCAAGGGCATCATACACCAAGAAAGCAAAAAGTCATCCAAAAGACAGGGAAGAAAGAAAAGGCCAAAACGGATGTCAGAAGAGACTCTAAAACTTGCTCTTGAATGTTGAGTAGCTAAAGCGAAAGGAAGAAATGAAGATGGAAAAGAGCTGAACAGAAGATTTCAAGGGGTGGCTCCAGAAGACAAAAATAACATGTGCAAAGACCTAGAGTTAGAAAACAGAAAAAGAACACGCTGGGCATTTCTCAAGCTGAAAGAATTGAAGAAAAAAATTCAAGTATCGAGTTGCAACATTGAAAAATTCTATGGACAAAATAATTAACAACACAGGACGCATTAAAAAAAATTGGAAGGAATACAGTCACTGTAGCAAAAAGAATTGGTTGATGTTCAACCATTTCAGGAGGTAGGATATGATCTAGAACTGATGATAATGAAAAAAATTCAAGCTGCACTGAAGGCATTAGAGAAAAACAAGGCTCCAGGAATTGAAGGAGTACCAATTAAGATATTTCAGCAAACAGATGCAACGTTGGAAGCACTCACTCATTTATACCAAGAAATTTGGAAGACAGCAACCTGGCCAACCAACTGGAAGAGATGCATATACGTGTTCATTCCAAAGACTGGTGATCCAATGGAATGTGGAAATTGTAGAACAATATCATTAATATCACATACAAGCAAAATTTTGCTGAAGAAAATTCAAAAATGGTTGCAGCCATACATCTATAGGGAACTGCCAGAAATTCAAGCTGGACTGAGAAGAGGATATTGAAAGAGGGATATCATTGCTGATGTCAGATGGATCTTGGCTGAAAGCAGAGAATACAAGAAAGATGTTAACCTGTATTTTATTGACTAAGAAAAGTATTTGACTGTGTGGATCATAACAAATTATGGGTAACATAGAAAAGAATGGAAATTCCAGAACACTTAATAGTGCTCATGCAGAACCAAGAGGCAGTCATTCAAAAAGAACAAGGGGATAATATAAGGTTTAAAATCAATGTAAAAATTACTGAGGTGGTGTTTGACTTCCTCTAACTTCACAAGGGGGATGGAGAATCAACATCAACACCCCAAGGCTAATTCCGATGAGATGGAGATCATATGTGCCTCCTCTCCCACCATCTTTACTAATTCTAACACCAACTGTCCCTTGCACGGCACTCTTTACTTCTCTGCTGGGTTCGATAATTCATTGCAATGGCCACACAGAACTCACAGACAACACTCATGATTGTGGGGTTTATTAGGGAAGTAACAGGTTACAGTTCAGGTTCAGGAACACTTAGGATACAGTTCTTCCAACAGGACAGCCTCTTCCTAGCTGTGCTCACAGGCACACCTCTCCCTGGAGCTCGGCCTCTGCCCAAAGGCACACAGCTATCTCTCTCCATGGGCCAGAAGCCCACTTTGCAGTCTCCTGCCAGTCTCTCTGGCCACAGCTTCTCATCATCTTTAGGGGTACAGCTCTCTCTGTCTTTCTCTCAGTCTCCTGGTTCCAGGAGCTTCTCAGCTCAGGGATCCCAGTCCCAGAGGATGCGCTCCCTGCTCCTGGTTGTTCTTCCATACTGGTGGTGGGTTCCTCTCTCTCTAGCCTCTGGGATGGCCCATTTCAAACCCAGTGGGATGGCAAAACTGACCAATCCCTTTGGTGGGCCACAATTACCCTATCACACAGTCCTACCCAATCACTTGGGTGTGAATTACAAGACCATGGATACAAAGATCACACAGAAGTGGACCATCACAACACAAAGGGAGTGTGTCAGGGTTGTAATCTTTCACCATAGTTATTCAGTCTATACTCTGAGTAAATAATTTGAGAAGATGAACTGTATGAAGAAGAACAGAGCATCAGAGTTGGAGGAAGACTCATTAACAACCTGTGATATGCAGATTAAACAACCTTGCTTGCTGAAAGTAAAGAGGACTTGAAGCACTTACTGATGAAGATCAAAGACCACAGCCTTCAATATGGGTTACAGCTCAACATAAAGAAAACAAAAATCCTCACAAATGGACCAATAAGCAACATTATGATAAATGGAGAAAAGATTGAAGTTGTCAAGGATTTCATTTTACTTGAATCCACAATCAATACCCATGGAAGCAGCAGTCAAGAAGCCAAATGACATACTGCATTGGGCAAATCTGCTGCAAAAGACCTCCTGAAAGTGTTGAAAAGCAAAGATGTCACTTTGAGGACTAAGGTGTGCCTGACCCAAGCCGTAATATTTTCAATTGCCACATATGTATGCAAAAGCTGGACAATTAATAAGGAAGACCAAAGAATAATTGATGCCTTTGACTTATGGTATTGGTGAAGAATATTGAAGCTATCTTGGACTTCCAGAAGAATAAACAAGTCTGTCTTGGAAAAAGTAACTGTCAAGATGCTCCTTGGAAGTGAGGATGGTGAGACTTTATCTCACATACTTTGGACATGTTATCAGGAAGGAACAGTCCTTGAAGAAGGACATCATGCTTGGTAAGGTAGAGGGTCAGCAAAGAAGAGGAAGATCCTCAACTAGATGGATTGACACAGTGACTTCAACAATGGTGATGATTGTGAGAATGGCTCAGGACTGGGCCATGTTTCCTTCTGTTGTAAACAGAGTCATTATGAGTCGAACTGACTCAAGGGCACCTAACAACAAGAACAAATGGGGATTTTTTAAGGTTCCCATTTGTGAAGAGTGTGGAGAGAAGGAAAAGAGGGAAAAGTTCCAAGTTTGTTTTCTAATTGCAAGTTGTAAGATAAGAATGCAAAAGTAAATCATTGTACTTGATAGCTAGTGCTGACTGTAAAATATTTTAGTTTCTAGTGCAAAAACCGGACAATGAATAAGGAAGACTGAAGAAGAACTGATGCCTGTGAATTATGATGTTGGCAGAAAATATTGAACATACCATGGATTGCCAGGAGCACAAACAATTCTGTCTTGGAAGAAGTAGAGCCAGAATGCTCCTTAGAAGCAAAGATGGTGAGATTATGTCTCACACACTTTGGACATATTATCTGGGGGACCAGTCCCTGGAGGAGGACATTATGCTTAGTCAAGTAGAGGGTCAGTGAAAAAGAGGAAGACCCTCAACGAGATGGATTGACATAGTGGCTGCAACAATGGGCTCAAACATAGCAACAATTGTGAGGATGGCACAGGACTGGGCACTGTTTCATTCTGTTGTACATAGGGTCACTATGAGTCAGAACCAACTTGACAGCACCTAAAACAACAACAGTGTTACACTCGAAGAAGCTCTGATGGTGCATTGGTTAAACACTTGGCAGCTAACCTAAAGGTCGGTGATTCAACCTACCAACCACTCCATGGTAGAAAGATATTGCAGTCTGCTCCCATAAAGATTATAGTCTAGAAAACACTATGGGACAGTTCTACTCTGTCTTACAGGGTCGTTATGAGTAGGAATCAAATGAATGGCATGCAACAACAACAATAGCAAGTAATATCCTAAAAGTTTTCATATTATGGCACACCTAGAAAATGATATTTTTTGAGTGGCAATCGCAGACAGTAATTGACAAGGCTCTTCATGGGAAAAAAAGACCTACCGAGCTTCCTAAGGGTTGAGGAGGATCAATATCGTGCATACTGGAAACTCATTTCATGCACACCAGTGTGTCTACCATATACTAGCTGGGAATCTCTTGCTAATGCACTGGACTATCCTGGTTTTCTTATGAAAATGACAAAATAGGTATATCACCAGGAATTAATGAAGGAAACACTAAAGAAACAGTTGCAGTTATATCTTATATCCCTCCTGAATCACCGTGACCATCATTTTCTACCTTGGGAAGAAGATAAGATGAAATATATCAAGAGAGGAGGAAAAACCAAAAGAGTTATGAATTATCTGTGTCTCTCTCATACTACTTTTTTTAAAACTTTTATTTTAGTTATTTATATACCTGTCTTATTCTCTCACTAGAGATAAAATCCTTCAGTGCCACATCCATTTATGAGGTAAATTAGCATCCACTACATATACTATAGGCTTAATAAATGTAAAGACAAAGGAAGGGTAGGTGGAAGAGAGAACAGAAATAGGAGAAGAAGATTAATAAAAAGTAAAAGTAAACTGAATAAGAGAAAGAAAAGGAAGGAGAGATGAATTCAGTTTTCTAGCTTTGCATATGCTTGTCTCCACAAATACATTACAAAATTATATTGAGATCATCATCAGGCACCATGAATCTTATTTATTTAGAGACTTATTCTCATTTAGGAGAATGCTAGGAAAGTGGTAGAAGGACAATAGTTATTAGATAAAAGGGGTAGAAAATAAATGTAACAGAGAAAGAGGGTGATTTTTGACTCATATGATTTAAAAACTGTCTGCTTTGTGAAATGTAAGCCCACTGCCTATACCTAGACTTAGAAGTAGTTGAATTCACAGCTTTATAAACTTCTGTAAGTTGATGGTGAAACAGGTAGATTGAATACTTCTTCAAATTAATGGATACATTATGTGATGAGTTCTTACATTTTCTACAGTGAAGCTGTCACAGAAGATTTGTATCAGTTCTCTGTTACTTAGTTCATGCAGCTAATCCATACTATTCAATACTGGTTTCATTTAAAAAGAGCTGATAGAGGCACCTGACCCACCAAGAGCCCGAGCCCTTCAGGCCTGAGCAGCTCATGGATGAGCAGTGAGGTAGGCAAGCAGCAATGCTCAGGAGGCACTTTTTCTGCACTGGGAGAGACCCAGCACCAGAGAGCCTACTTGGCAACCCAGAACCAGTGAGAAGCAGCCCTCAATCGACAAAAGACGAGTACTTGCGTACAGCCTACCACACAGATCAAAATACCCCCATTCACCTCCCTGCTCCCTGCTCTGCACTGGGTCCAGACAAGCTTCAGAAATTGCCGAGTCCCCTGGGTCAGAAATGGGATCCATCACACACCCAGAACCATTCTCCCTGCCTTGGAGAGTGAACAAATTAACAAACAGGGGAAAAAATAAAATGCCAGCTCCCCTAAGCCAGGAACCCAGGGTAGGCACAGCTCCTTTGCCTAGGCACAGGCATAAGGGATCCATGGGCTTTGAGTGCCTTTGCCTCTGCAGAGACTTGTGTAGGCCCGTTTCAACAGTGTAGGCTCTCATTACTGCAGTACAACAGGGTATATACCTGAAATCTAACTTCAACTGTTTTAGCTGTGAAGTGGCAGGTTCCTGACATTTGACACTGCTCTGCCCCTTAAGCAGGGTCTTCACCTACCCACATCAGGGGCCTGAGGACTGGTGGCTCCACCCATGCCACCTAGCCACCTGCGATAGGGGCCCAAGAATAACAGGTGCCCTCTAGTCCTTACAGCCAACAGCACTGGGTGCACATAGTCCAGCTGCAAAATCAACCTACCTATGTGCTGTAGGGAACAGTGACACACCTTCCTCCTGGACATGCAGAGGTGGCTGTCAGCCCCCAGCCTTGCTCAGAGTGTGTCCCCCTGCTTCAGCCAGATGCTTGTGCCTACACCAATCACCCATGCCTGTTTAGGACTGTAGATGAGAGCCTACACCAAGCACTTGGTGGCTATCTGCCTGGGCACCTGAGCTTAATTCATACAGGAGGAGTGAGTGGACTCCTGAGCTCACATACCTAGTAACAGATCTAACAACCTGGTGACAGGACATTAGAGCTTCAAAGCTGCCAATAATCAAACTAGCTTATACGAGCAGCCTATTTTGGCATATCAAAACAAAACAAGAAGCTAGGACACAGTAAGAAAACATAAAAAAATAAATATAATAACTTATAGATGGCTCGGAAACAACAGTCAATATCAAATCACATAAAGAGGCAATCCATGATGGCTTCAACCAGCTCCCAAAATAAAGAATCTAGAAACTTTCCAGAGGAGGAAAATTTCTTGGAATTAGCGGAGACAGAATACAAAAGATTAATATACAGAACTCTACAAGAAATTAGGAAGGAAATTAAGCAAAACGCAGAACACGCAATAGAGGAAATTAAAAAGATTAAAAAAGAGCATAATGACAAGTTTAACAGGCTGTCAGAATCCATAGAGAGACAGCAATCAGAAATCCAGAAGATTAACAATAAAATTTCAGAATTAGAGAACTCAGTAAAAAGTCATAGGAGCAGAATTGAGGCAATGGAAGTCAGAATTCGTAAGATTGAAGATAAAGCACTTGACACCAACTTATCTGAGGAAAAATCAGATAAAAAGATTTAAAAAAAATGAAGAAACCCTAAGAATTATGTGAGACTCTATCAAAAGGAATAACCTACGAGTGATTAGAGTACAAGAACAGAGGAGTAACAGAAAATGCAGAGAGAATTGTTGAAGATTTGTTGGCAGAAAACTTCCCTGATAGCATGAAAGATGACAAGCTATCTATCCAAGATGCTCTTTGAAGCCCACATAAGGTAGATTCCAAAAGAAAGTCACCAAGACAGATTATAATCAAACTCACCAAAACCAAAGAGAAAGAAAGAATTTTAAGAGTGGCTAGGGATACATGAAAAGTCATCTGCCAGGGAGACTCAATAAGAATAAGCTTGGAGTACTCAGCAGAAACCTTGCAGGCAAGAAGGCAATGGGATGACATATATAAAGCCTTGAAGGAAAAAACTGCCAGCCAACAATTATAAATACAGCAAAACTGTCTCTCAAATGTGATGGTGAAATTAAGACATTTCCAGATAAACAGAAGTTTATGGAATTTGCAAAAACCAAACCAAAATTACAAAAAATACTAAAGGGAGTCCTCCAGTTAGAAAATTAGTAACATCAGATAACAACCCAAGACTAGAACACAGGACAGAGCAACCAGATATCAACCCACATAGGGAAGTCACAAAAATAAATCAAAGTTAAAACACTGAAAATAGGGAAAGAGATGTAAATACGTAAAAGATGACAACATTAAAACAAAAAAGAGGGACTTAAAAAATGTAGACATAGATTTTTCATATGCAGAGGAAGGCAAGATGCTATAAAGAAATAAAAGACTGGTATAAACTTAGAAAAATAGGGGTAAATATTAAGGTAACCACAAAGAAAACTAGCAATCCTACAAGTCAAAATAAAAAACTAGAAAAATATAATAAAGACTCAGCAAACACAAATCAACAACAATGAAAAAGATGAAAATAAAATACATAAAGAAAAATGACTCAGCAAACAAAATTAAGTGGAACGAGAAACTGTGAACAACACAAAAAAAAAGACATCAAAATGACAGCACTAAACTCATACCTATTAAAAATTATGCTGAATGTAAATGGACAAAGTGCAATAATAAAGAGACAGAGAGTGCCAGATTGGATAAAAAACCATGATCCGTCTACATGCTGCCTACAAGAGACACACCTTAGACTTAAAGACACAAACAAACTAAAACTCAAAGGATGGAAAAAAATATATCAAGCAAATAACACTCAAAAAAGAGCAGGAGGGGACTTCCAGCAAAATGGCGCTCTAGGGAGGAGCACCACGCCGTCCCTCTGCAGCAAAGATCTGAAAAACTAAGCCAGAGAAAACAGCAATCTTGAAACCCTAAAACATCAAATGAAGAGATAAAGAACTCAGCCAAGCACCAATGGAGTGAGAAAACTGACAGAGAACGGTGAGGAGACGTTCATGCAGAGTTCCCCTATCAGCTAACGCAGCGCGGATCTGTCATCTTGGACTCCTATCAAAGAACAGCAAATAGGGGGTATGAGAAAGCAGCTTCAAGGAGCTTCCAGCGGGAGACAGAACAACTGGTAATTTGCGATATACACTTTCCAACCCTGCGCTCTTCTTCACCCCCACTCAGCTTCCTCTGCTTCCCGCGGCCACAGTCTCTTGTCCCAGATAAACCAGCTGCTTAAATTCCACTCACACGCACTGGCTGGCTCTCTGAGTGCCATTTGTTGTTGCTTTTTTTCCGCTTCTTTTGATTTCTTCCTTACCTCTCACCACCTCCCCCTCCTTTCGCTCGAATACCTGGCTCCGTGCTCCATCTTTGCTTCTTCCTGAAGGGCTGCAGAGCTTCACTCGAGTGTGGAGCTGCTTCCCAATCTGGGCTGTTGTGCTAGTGGGATCCTGGGGCTTTTGTTTGTTTGTATGTTTTGGGTTGCTTGTTTGTTTTCTTTTTAGTTTCTTGAACTGGGAGCCCATTCTGGCTGGGCTGTGCTGCACGGCTTGGAGCCTACCCCCTTGGCTTGCACAGACACGCAGAGGGATCACTGAGGGCATTTCATTTTATGTGGGTTTTTTTTTGTTTGTTTATTTCCGTTTTTTGGAGGGCTTTTCTTGTTCTTTTTTTTCTTTAATCGGTTTTGTTTTCTTTTCCCTCTTTTTCCCTTTTTCTCTTTTTCATTACTCAGTTTCTCATCTCTCTATACCTTCCTTCTCTTTCTGTTCCCTTAATACCTGGAGCTGAATACCTCTACGCCTTCTAGCCAGGCTGTACTGCAACACCTGAGAACAACTTCCCCAGACCTCATAGTTGCATCAGTGGGGTACCTGGGAGCTTTGCTGTTCTTTTTCCTTTCTGATTTTTATTATTCATTCCTTTCTTCTTTTTTTCTTCTTCCCCTTTTTGTTTTTCTCCATTTCATAGTCTCTCATCTCTCCACTCCAACAGCAAGCTCGCCTAGCACTCTTTTTTGTTTGTATGTTTTTGACTCCTGTTCCTCTCTCCTCTCTCCGATATCCATCTTAGCTCCACACGTAATAATCTCCCCACTACATCCTGGCTACCTGCACTGTGCACTTAACATCACACCACCAAGCAGCACAGGCACAGCCTACTGGAACCTGCCCTGCACTGATTAGCGACCTGCCCTGGTGGCTGTAGTAAGTGCCACAAACAACCCATCCC
>NW_004443983.1:3756840-3758517 GCF_000243295.1 Trichechus manatus latirostris | reverse complement strand
AGAGTATGGCCCCCAGACACCCTTTTAGCTCAGTGGTGAAGTCACTTCCGAGGTTCACTGTTCAGCTGGGGAGTAGACAGCCCCATAAAACCAAATGGAATTAATAAGGCACAGCAGTCCAGGGACAAGGACTAGAAGGCAGAAGGGGGCAGGAAAGCTGGTTATAGGGAACCCAAGGTTGAGTAAAGATAGTGCTGATGTGTTGTGAGGTTGTTAACCATTGTCTTAGGGCAACATGTGTACTAACTCTTTAATGAGAAACTATTTTGTTCTGTAAACCTTCATCTAAAATGAGAATAGCAGCACAACTGGAAGAGTGTAGTCGATGTCACTGAACTGTGCATGTAGAAATTTTTGAAATGGTGTATCTTTGGCTATGTACATTTTCACCCAAAAAAAAAAAAAAGGGTCAGGAAGGGAGAGAGTCTACATGTCATGGAGTTATTAACCAATGTCATAAAACAATATGTATACCACTGTTTCTTGAGAAACTACTTGTTCTGTAAACCTTCACCTGAAGTACAATAAAAAAAAAATTAAAAAAAAAAGAGCAGGAGCTGCAATATTAATCTCTGACAAAATATACTTTAAAGTAAAATCCACCATGAAAGATAAGGAAGGATACTATATAATGATTAAAGGGTTAATACACCAGGAGGACGTAACTATAATAAATATTTACGCACCCAACAACAGGGCTCCAAAATACATAAAACAAACTCTAACAACACTGAAAAGAGAGATGGACAGCTCCAGAATAGTAGTAGGATACTTCAACACACTATTTTTGGTGAAGGACAGAACATCCAGAAAGAAGCTCAACAAATACACGGAAGAGCTAAATGCTACTATCAAACAACTCAATCTCACATACATACATCGAACGCTCCACCCAACAGCAGCCAAGTGTACTTTCTTTTCCAACGTGCATGCAACATCCTCCAGAAGAGACCACGTATTAGACCATAAAGCAAGCCTTAACAAAATCCAAAGCATTGAAATATTATAAAGCATCTTTTCAGACCCTAAAGCCATTAAAGTAGAAATCAACAGAAGAAAAAGCAAGGAAAAAATTAAACACATGGAAATTGAACAACACCTTGCTCAAAAACTACTGGTTATAGAAGAAATTAAGGATGGAGTAAAGAAATTCATTGAATCAAATGAGAATGAAAACACATCTTACCAGAAGCTTTGGGACACAGCAAAAGCAGTGCTCAGAGGTCAGTGTATAGCAATAAATGCACATATCCCCCCAAAAAAATGGGCCATAATCAAAACATTAACCCTACAATGAGAACAAATAGAAAGAGAACAACATAAGAAGTCCTCAGGAGCCGGAAGAAAGGAAATACTAAGAATTAGAGCAGAATTAAATGAAATAGACAACAGAAAAACTTTTGAAAGAATTAACAAGACGAAAATCTGTTCTTTGAAAAGATCAACAGAACTGATAAACCAGTGGCCATACTGACAAAAGAAAAACAGGAGAGGAAGCACATAACCTGTATAAGAAATGCAATGGGTGATATCACAACAGACACAACTGAAATTAGAAGAATCGTAACAGAATACTGTGAAAGGTTGTACTCTAACAAATTTGAAAACCTAGAGAAAATGGACAAATTTCTAGAAACTCACTACCTACCTAAACTAACACAAACAGAGGTAGAACAA
>NW_004443983.1:3736716-3755497 GCF_000243295.1 Trichechus manatus latirostris | reverse complement strand
TGAGAATCCAGACATAAATTCATCCACCTATGAGCAGCTGATATTTGACAAAGGCCCAAAGTCCATTAATTGGGGAAAAGACAGTCACTTTAATAAATGGTGCTGGCATAACTGGATATCCATCTGCAAAAAATTGAAACAAGACCCATACCTCAGACCATGCACAAAAACTAACTCAAAATGGATCAAAAACTTAAATATAAAATCAAAAACAGTAAAGATCATGGAAGAAAAAATAGAGACGACACTAGGAGCCCTAATACATGGCATAAACACAATATGAACCATAAGTTACAATGCACAAGCACTAGAAGAGAGACTAGATAACTGGCAGCTTCTAAAAATCAAACACACATGCTCATCAAAAGGCTTCACCAAAAGAGTCAAAAGACAACCTTAGACTGGGAAAAAAATTTTGGCTACGACAAATCCAATCAATGTCTAATCTCTAAAATCTACAAGATACTGCAAAACCTCAACAACAAAAGACAAATAACCCAATTAAAAATATGCAAAGGTTATGAACAGGCACTTTGCCAAAGAAGATATTCAGACGGCTAACAGACACATGAAGAAATACTCACAATCATTAGCCATTAGAGAAATGCAGATCAAAACTACAATGAGATACCATCTCACCCCAACAAGGCTAGCATTAATCCAAAAAACACAAAATGATAAATGCTGGAGAGGTTGTGGAGAACTGGAACACTTATACACTGTTGATGGGAATTTAAAATGGTACAACCACTTTGGAAATCAATTTGGCACTTCCTTAAAAAGCTAGAAATAGAAGTACCATATGATCCAGCTATCCCGCTCCTTGGATTATATCCTAGAGAAATAAGAGCCATCACAGGAATAGATATATGCACACCCATATTCATTGCAGCACTGTTCACAATAGCAAAAAGTTGGATACAACGTAGGTGCCCATCAACGGACGAATGGATAAACAAATAATGGTATATCCACACAGTGGAACACTACGCAACTATAAAGAACAAAGATGAAGCCATGAAACATCTTATAACATGGAGGAATCTGGAGGGCATTATGTTGAGTGACTTTAGTCAGTCACAGAAGGACAAATACTGTATAAGACCACTAAAAGAACTCAAGAAAAGTTTGAAACACAGAAGACAACATTATTTGATGGTTAAGAGGGTGGGGAGGGACGGTGAGGGTTATTCACTAACTAGAGAGTAGACAAGTATTATCTTAGGTGAAGGGAAGGATGGCGCACACTACAGGGGAAGTCAGCACAACTGAGCTAAACCAAGCTAAGAAGTTTCCTGAATACAATCAAACAGTTTGAGGGACAGAGTAGCAGGGGTATGGATCTGGGGACCATGCTTTCAGGGGACATCTAGGTCAATTGGTATAACAAAGCTTTTTAAGAAAATGTTCTGCTTCCTACTTTGGTGGATGGTGTCTGGGGTCTTAAATGTTTGCAAGCGGTCATCTAAGATGCATCAGTTGTTCCCAACCACCTGGAGTAAAGGAGAATGAAGAACACCAAAGACATAAGGAAAGTGTTAGCCTAAGAGTCAGAAAAGGGCCATATAAACCAGAGACTGAGACCAGAAGAACTAGATGGTGCCCGGCTACCACCAATCACTGCCCTGACAGGGAACACAACAGAGAGTCCCTGATGGAGCAGGAGAAAGGTGGGTTACAGACTCAAAATCTAGTAAGAAGACCAGACTTAATGGTCTGATTGAGTCTGGAGGAACCCTGGAAATCATGGCCCCCAGATTCTCTATCGGCCTAGAAGTAAAATAATTTACTAGGCCAACTCTTCAGACAGGGATTAGACTGGACTGTGGGACATAAAGGGGTACTCGTGAGGAACGTGCCTCTTAGCTCAAGTAGATACAAGAGACTAAATGGGCAGCTTCTGTCCGGAGGTGAGATGGAACGGCAGAGAGGGTTAGGAGCTAGTTGAAAGGACATGGGGAATCAGAGATAGAAAGGAGGAGTGTGCTGTCACAGTATGGGGAGAGCAATTAGGGTCACATAACAATGTATGTATACATTTTTTTATGGGAGACTAATTTGAAATGTAAACTTCATCTAAACTACGATAAAAAAAAAAGGTTAAAAAAAAAAAAAGATCCAACAGTCTGACACATGGAACCTTAAACCAGAGGCTGGCAGTTGGCTTCCATAGGACTGTAGGCAGCCCACTGATATGTTTGGTTTGGGCTTTAAGAAAATGTAATTCATGGCCACAATTTAAAAACCAGGAGTTCTTAGGTGAAAATCTGAATTCCTGGCTTCTGTTGAGAAATTCAGGCTGGCAACCTCGGGCCTGCATTCTTCTGTGGCCTCAGCCAGTCAGAGGAGCTGAGAAGCAGCTGCCGGCTTTGGCCAGAGCAATGCCCACCCCATGGTCCTCCCCAGCCAGTCTCATGCTCCCATTTATGTCTGTGAACCTCTCCCGTGTCCTGTCTGGGGACATCTGTGCTCCCCTCTCCGTGGCTGCTTCAGACTGATTATTGTTTGGCCTGGTGTGTGTTGGGGGAGCATGTTTAACAGCCTCTAGGACCCCTGGTGAGTCCCTGGGTGGTGCAAACAGTTAACATGCTCGACTGCTAACTAAAAGGTTGGAGGTGCAAGTCTACCCAGAGGTGACTCAGAAGAAAGGCCTAGCAATCTACTTCCAAAAATGAGTCATTGAAAATCCTAAGGAACACAGTTCTATTCCGATACACATGGGGTTGCCATGAGTTGGAATTAACTGGAAGGAAACCAGTAACTGGTAGAACCCCTGGGACCCGCTCTTCAAAGCCAGCGCCTCCTGTGAACAAGTGTGTCTCTATTCCGTTGGAGCCTGGCCTTTGCTGGGTGTTCACTTGCTGAGTGGTTTACTAAGACTAATCGGTTCACAGCAGTTGTTTATTTAACCGTTCTGTCCACCGCTATCACCACTGATTCCCTAAAGAGAGATCCAATTGCACACCTTGTTGTCTGTCTCGAGTGATGGAAACCCTCCATCTGGCAGCCCTCATCTGGTCTATCACAGACTGCCTGAGCTGCTCCTATTCACGCATTGAGATGTCCTCTTCAGAGGCATCCAGAGGATGAGAGGGCCAGCTGACCATTGCTGAGAGCTTTCTACATGCCAGAAACATGCTAGGTGCTTTTCCACTCATTATCTCAAGCACAGCTCCACACTGAAAAGCATACAGTCATCCCCATTTTCTAGACAGAGAAACTGAGGCTCAGTGACCTGCCTGCCCAAAGTCACTCAGCTAACAAGCAGCAAAACTGGAACTCACACTAGCGTTTTCTGACTCTAATCCTGGGCTATTTCCACTGCCCCCATTATTCTAAACGTGGGGCAAGAACACAACGAGGTGGGAGTGAGGGCAATGGTGGGCTGAAGACAACTTGACACTGTGGAGCAGACGATGGGGGGGGGCAGACCCAGGCGGTATGGGGAATGCCCTCTGGTGTTACTTAGCAGCTAGCTGGACTAGGTATCAAAAGGCTTTACTAACCTTACAAAGATTAGACTGGACTATGGGACATAAAATGATACTCATGAAGAGTGTGCTTCTTAACTCAAGTAGATATATGAGACTAAATGGGCAGCTCCTGTCCAGAGTCGAGAAGTCAGAGAGGGTCAGGAGCTGGTTGAATGGACACGGGAAATCCGGGGTGGAAAGGAGTGTGCTGTCATAGTATAGGGAGTGCAACAAGGGTCACATAACAATGTATGTATAAATTTTTGTATGAGAGACTAACTTGAATTGTAAACTTTCACTTAAAGCGCAATGAAAAAATTTTTTTAAAAATTAAAAAAAATAATATAAAAAGAGTTGATAGATACCACACCAATCGCTTTCACATACAACAAGAAATGGAGGGAAATTACTTTTTCCTTGATTGCTAATGATAGTTTTGTAAGAAAAGTAGGAGAACCTGAATATATAACTGGGGGTTAGCTGTTTTTAACTCTTAGAATTTTTTCTAACTAACGTTTAATTAAGGTGGATAAAATTTATATAGGCATATTCACTGCATACAGAAATCACAGGTTTTGACTGCTTTATATTGATTTACTACCCTTTGGTTTAATGTGCATACGCTTATGTAATTCCAAATGATGATTAATTCAAGTATATTTATTAAGAACTAAAAATTCCTTAGTTAATTCTTCTATATAATCCTCATTCTAATAAGTCATTTTATAAATTCAATACAGGAGTTCAATATATTTTTAAATAAAGCAGTTCTTTTGTATATCATAGATAATATTCTGACAGTTAGTGGCAATAAATTGTTGTAAATGAATCAGCCCCAGTAGGAATGGTAGAAAAGTCATATTCTTCTTTGAATAGATTTACCATAATTTAAAATATTTTGTGTTTTTTGTCATTCTTTAAACAGATTGGTCAGGCTTTAGAAAAAATCAATATCCATTATAATTATTATTTACCAGAATCATCACTCATCCTCAGCTGGTAGGTACATGATGCAGGGCTAATAAGAGGATGAAAATTACTATTCAAGATTTATTAACAGGAAGAACTGAGTACTGAGTCTAAGAATGTGTAGTGGCAAAAACATAAAAAGGTATTTACTGTATTTTTACGCAAATAATGCACACCTTCTATGTTGCCAACTGCACCCTCCCTCAGCAAGGTATTTTCATAACCATCACTTTGCCATTTTTTTACATATTGCTAAAAAAAATTTAGCATAGTGCTTATGAAAATACCTCACAGGAGGAAGGCATGGTTGGCAAACAAGCGTCAAGGGTGGGCATTATTTGCATAAAAATACAGTAATGTGCTTTTTATGGTGATGCCTGGGTAAGAAAATGTTTAACTTTGTAAGATTTGTGGAAGTCGGTCCCAAATGTCACAATATATACTTCCTTGATATAATCATGGACTCAAGCAGGCATTTGAAAGTTTCATATAAACTCATATACTGTACTTTTACATAAATAATGCTTACCTTCTACTTTTGTTTGCCAATCACGCCCTCCCCCTACAAGGTGTTTTCATGTGTGCTATGCTATCTTTTTTACAGCAACATGTAAACAAAAATGGCATAGCAGCATTTATGAAAATATCTTGTGGGAAGAGGGTGTGGTTGACAAACAAACATAAAAGTCTATTTACATAAAAATACAGTATTTGGCAAATGGGGATGCACAGAAGCTTTGAAATAGTCCCAGACTTGGAGGAGCTTATTGATACTTGATGTCTGGCATATACTTATGAAGGAGCCCTGATGGTGCAGTGGTCAAGTGCTTGACTGCTAACTGAAAAAGTTGGTGGTTCAAATCCACCAGCGGCTGCATGGGGGAAAAATGTGGCAGTCTGCTTCCATAAAGTTTACAGTCTTGGAAACCCTATGGAGCAGTTCTATTCTGTTGAAATCAGCTTGATGGCAACAGGCTGTTGGTTGGATATAACTATGAGAATATGACTAATTTTTCACTGGTTAAACCTTAACAATACTTTCCTCTAACGTTTTGAATCATAATTTTGAAACACAGTAATGAAACTGGGACGGATATTAATGTAAAGAACTGTAATCAGGAAGTTGGCGTTTATGAACTCTGCAGAATTGACTCACTGTTGATTATCTAACACAATCTATAGCCATGGTATAATGCTGTCCTTGAAGAGTTCAAAATAAACTTTCTGTGCTAAATATCTTCACTGTGTATAGAATTAGAAAGCATCTACTCTATCAAATATAGAACTTTTCTATCAAATTTTGGGTGGGGGTGTGGGCAGAAACTTGATAATATATTAAGGAAATAATACTGGAAGACATATAGATGTCAGCCAAATAAGCGGCAATAGTGAAAAATATTGTATAGGCACTTTCTTGGAATTGAGGCTCTAAATTCTGCATAGGAAGAAATACCACAGCGAGCATAGGTGGCAATCATCAACATGCTAACAAGTAATAACCACATGTTTGAGCAGGCTTTGTATATGATGATGCTATTGATCCACCACCAGTGGGCATGTACTTGGAGCTGTTTAAGCTGAAAGGGATGACGGGTCTGAGCTGATCTGCCTGGACTTCCTTATGAACAACAGGTCAAAATTGAGAAGCAGCTTATTTTCTCTCATCAAATCCACAAGACCAGAACTGGCTAGTTGCAAAGGTCTGACTATACCAACTCTAATTTGTGTCTCCCTATACTCTGATAGGTAGCGGTTGTGCAGTAATAAGTGCTCATAATTTTAGATTGTATCTCCTAACTAAATTATAACTTACGTTGTAGAAAACATTTATTATACCAATAAAAGTGGTTCAGTCTTATTGGTGAAATACTGCCCATTCAGACAGCTTAAAAAGTGTTATTCATTCAGCATCCTGCTCCCCAACTCTTGTGGACTGACTATACATGTGTGTCCTACAAAAGTGATCACAGTGTCATCAAAAGGTGTGTGTTTTTAAGATGATTATGTAAAGATTTTAGATAGTGGAATTACTCAACATGGCTCTGAATCCCAACATCACTGGGTCTCAGTTTTCTCATCAATACGGCAAGAATACTTGTGAGGATTATGTGATAATCTGACTCTGAGTAGGCACCAGAAAGTTTAGCTTATATATTCGCCCATCCAGCAAGTATTTACTGAATGCAGACTCTCAGCCTGATGCAGGGGTTATTACTGTGAACAAGCTAGATATGGTTTCTGCTTTCTCTTGAAGCTTACATCCTAGTTCCCTTTACCCTGTCTCTCCATATTTCTTTTCCCTCTCCTAGTACTCAGTTCTGATAATCTATATGACAGCAATGGAAAATTATTCAGAAAGATCTCTCTCCAAATATAAATCATGAAATTAAAAGCAAATGAATGGATGAAATATTTCCTCTGCTTAATCTGCTTTTGGCACTAACTCCTTGTCACTGATAATGTAATGCGTGGATTTACTCTTTCTCCTAAATATGGTTTTGTAATCCTCTAAACATAGTCTAAATACCATGACATTTGTGGATTTCACAAAAGATTTTTACAACAGTTATGATAAAATAATTGTTAGAGAATAGGAAAAATGTTGTGAAATACTAGCTAGGATGTGATGCATGATATATTTTTCTCTTTATCTTTCAAATATATTAAAATCAAATATAATAAAAAGTAATTCTAACATTGGTAATATGACAATGGAAAACTAACAAGCCAAACAAAACTTTTTCATGAATTTACTACGTTGTTTGCATATTAACTCAGTTAATTCTCATAGCAATTCTCTAAGGTAGGTATTACCAATTTGACATTTTACAGATGAGAAAAAGAAGGCACAGAAAGTTTAGATAACTTTCTCTCAGTCACTGGTTTAGTAGCTGGCAAGGCCAAGATTCAAACAGAGGTTGTCAGTCTTTCAGAGGACATGTTTTTGTCTAGTAGGGTAGCTTTAGGAAAAAGAGCAATGCAGCAACACATTCAGGTATTATGTGCCATACTCTATGTACCTATCCATACATTCTAACATATTCACACTTAGAAATAAGATTGGATGAGTGATGTAATTCTCTGCTTCAGGTTAGCCTGGGGTATTGGGCATTTCCTAGCCTACACTAAAGTCTGTGTAGATGCTTCATTGAAAGTCTTGATTTTGTCTTTTTCCTTATACTATCTCTTCTGGATGTTGTCCCCTCATTCTAACCGTTGCCTTCTTTTCCCACCATGGCCCTAAATTGTCAGCACTGCCCAGATGCTGATATTTGTTTGATCTATGCCATGATTGTTCTTCTGTTGTGCAAAGCTTATTGAAGGCAAACTGGCTTTCATTGACTCCAGAAACTTCTTCTAGTCACTGATTCTTCAGGTAATAGTGCTGATCTGGTCTCTTTTCTAATTAAAACTCTTTTGATTGGAAACATCAGGGGTTATATTAAAAAATCTTTTACTCACTCAATTCAAGAGTGTGCTTATTACGTAGGCTAAACCTAGGTTTAGCCTACACAATAAAACCTTTATTAGTCTCTTTACTAGTTTCACATAGAAGAATGATTACTCTGATACATATTCAACTCATTACGTCTGAGAGTCATGACATACCATATGTTACAGAATTAAACAATTCATACTTCTTTTTATGAAATCTAAACTTGGTTCTTCAAAATTGCTGTGATATGCTTGTTTCAGAGGAAGTAAAAATTAAAGATGGCCTTTTGAACTTGGCACCACTGTATGCCAAAGATATTACAAATACTATCTGATTTAATATTCAAACAATTACCTGAATGATCTGAATTCTGACTGCTCCTGTGACCTGATTCCCTAAACTCGCTCCTTCTGGTTTCCTGAGTGGCAGCTATCCTGAACTCTTTCCGATGCCTCAGATGTATCAAACAGGGCTTTGTACTTGAGGTCCCCCAGAAATCATAGGGCTCTGTCCCACATGTTATTCAATTCTCTTCCTAAGTGCCACCTCCTCACGAAGGATTTCTTTACCGTTCCATCTATAGCAGTGCCCAAAACTGTATCCCCTCACCCTACTTTTTCTTCAGGGCACTTGTCACTAAGGTCATTATATATTCTTTTTAAATTTCTTTGGACTTTGTATCCTCCATTAGTGTGACAGCAGATCAGAGACACAGCAGATCTGCAGCCCAGCATTCTATCATCAATGCTTAGAACTGCATATGTCACAAAAGAAGCATCCAGGAGGCATTTTAAAAACCAGGAAGCTGTGATTTAACAAGTTTAAGCAACTATCTCCAAGTCATAATCACTCCAAATCTAATCTCCCAGATCACAACTGTTTCCAAAATATAGTTCAATCCTATTGTCAAAAATACATATAAGCATTTGTGTTAAGCATCTCATGAATTTGTATGCATTTTTGCTGGTCTACAAACTGTAGATAAGGACCTTCTTGCCCTCTATAGTAATTACATTCTCCTTGACTTTCTCTGTTGGGTGCTGCCATCTGACCTCTGCCATGCCAGGCAGAGTGGAGAGGAGGGGTTCAAGAAGATCAGACTTATCCACCCAAATATCAGTATCCCACTGTTTAACAGTGCATTCAATCTCATATGCAGTCTCATTTGAACTACCTAGTCTCATTTATAATTATATCCTGGAGCTCTGTTCAGCACAGTCTCCTGGGTCTTGCAAGTGGTTCGCAATTGGCTGCTAACTTAAAGGTTGGCGGGCTGAACCCACCTAGGAGCTCCACAGAATAAAAGGCCTAACTGCTTTCATAAAGATTACAGCCAAGAAAAACCTATAGTGCAGTTCTACTCTGTAACACATGAGGTCCTCATGAGTGGGGGCTGACTCGAAGGCGGCAGCTAATCACAACAATCCTGTGGCTGCAGGAGATAAGGATCTCATAAAATCTTGCTCTTGATGCCTTCTGATTTTCAAATTCCACCCCCCCCCATTAAGGTTTTCTTGATTGTACTCTTTACTGGAGGAGATTACCAGGCCTTTCTTCTGTGGCACCACTGAGTGGGTTTAAACTTCCAACCTTTGGGTTAGTGATTGAGCACAAACCGTTTGCACTACCCAGGGACATTTTGCCCTTCATAAGGGCTTTATGGAAACTCTGGTGACATAGTGGTTAAGGATTCAGTTGCTAACCAAAAGGTGGGCAGTTCACATCAACCAGGCGCTCCTTGGAAACCCTATGGGGCTTGTCCTATAGGGTTGCTGTGAACCAGAACCGACTCAATGGCAATGGGTGTGGTTTTTTTAAGGGCCTTATATTCTTCCCGGTTTGTTTCCTATCCTCTGTGGGTCCAGTCTCTCCTGCATATAGAGAATACACTTTGAGATATTTGGCCGGGATGCTTTGTTTCTTATACCTTTCTACTTCATCATTTTTCATGATCTTCATGCTGGTTCCCCTTAATGAAAAACTTGAGCCCCTTAATGAAAATGTCTTGATTTGATAGTCGGCTGACCTGAATCAACCATTTTATTTTCTTAAAGCTTTCAATGCATTTAAGGCAGGTAACTCCAAGTCCTTGTACTTATCATCAACTCCATGACGTCCAAGTGTCATAGCTTCCACGTAAGCAAACACTTCACTTTCACCTGTACCTCATTACAATCTACCTTTGATGAAGATCTGAATAATTGTGATACTACGGAATAATAGAGACTAACAATACTCCACGTTCCATCATCAATAGGATCCTTAACAATATCTCACTAGTGAACAATCCAGTTCCAGAATTTCATTTTGTGGGCTTGTTTTCTTTTTTTTTAAGTTATGTATATATTTTTTATTGTACTTTAGGTGAAGGGTTACAGAAC
Organism: Trichechus manatus latirostris; assembly: GCF_000243295.1. Classification (NCBI taxonomy): domain Eukaryota; kingdom Metazoa; phylum Chordata; class Mammalia; order Sirenia; family Trichechidae; genus Trichechus; species Trichechus manatus. The sequence continues at coordinate 3,745,238 of NW_004443983.1, read as the reverse complement.
AAATAGTTTCTCATTAAACAGTCAGTACACATATTCTTTTATGACATTGGTTAACAACCCCACAACATGTCACCACTCTCCCTTCTTGACTTTTTTTTTTTGGTGAAAATATACATAGGCAAAAATACAGCATTTCAAAAATTTCTACGTGCACAGTTCAGTGACATTGATCACGTTCTTCCAGTTGTGCCGCTATTCTCACTTTAGATGAGGTTTACAGAACAAAATAATTTCTCATTAAACAGTTAGTACACATGTTGCCCTATGACAATTGTTAACAACCCCACTACATGTCAACCCTGTCCTTACTCAACCTTGGGTTCCCTACCACTAGCTTTCCTGTCTCCCCCTACCTTCTAGTCTCTGTCCCTGGACTGCTGTGCCTCCTTAGTCCCATTTTGTTTTATGGGGCTGACCAATCCCCAGCTGAACGGTGAACCTCTGAGGTGACTTCACCACTGAGCTAAAAGTCTGTCAGGGGGCCATACTCTCGGGGTTTCTCCAGTCTTTTTCAGGCCAGTAAATCTGGTCTTTTTTTTGTGTGCATTAGAATTCTGTTCTACATCCTTCTCCAGCTCTGTCCAGAACCCTCTGTTGTGATCCCGGTCAGAGCAGTCAGTGGTGGTAGCCAGGCAGCATCTAGCTGTACTGGACTCAGTCTGGTGGAGGCCTTGGTAGCTGTGGACAATTAGTCCTTCGGACTAATCTTTTCCTTGTATCCTGTTCTCTTCACTCTCCCTTGCTCCCAAAGGGATGAAACCAGTGGAGTATCTTAGATGGCTGCTCACAGGCTTTTAAGACCCCAGACGCTACTCACCAAGATAGAATGTAGCACATTGTCTTTGTAAGCTGTGTTATGCCAATTGAGCTAGATGTTCCCCAAGACCATTTTCCCCACAGCCCTCCGCCCAGCAATTCAGTCCCTCATGGGCTTGTTTTCTATCTTATTTGATACCTTTCTGCTACCAAGTGTGTTACTCTGGGCTCCCTATAGAAAGCAAAACTGGAGAAAAGGGCTTGCATGACGCAATTTATTTCAACTAGCGATCTCAAAGAATAGGAATGGAGGTTTGCAGAGACTAAAAAACAGAGAAGGAGGGTTATTGAGTGGGGCTTCATTCCCCTGTGAATTTCTATGAAACTGTTCAGAATGCGTCTCAAAAGTGTCCACCTGAAGGATGAAAGGGATATGAATTTATTCACTTGTTTCCATCGCCAGCCGGGGAGGGTAAACCCATAGGGTGTCATTTTCCCCACATTTCTGAGTTGCACATAAGACCTGTGAGTGCCGAGCAGCCTCCCAGAGGTATTCCACACCGTGGAGTCAGAAAAGCCCTTGTAAAGGAAGTGAAAGAGTTGCAGATCGTGCCTGAGATGAGATCCTGCAGAAGTGAAACTGGGAATCATATTTTGGGGTCATATTTTCTCTGTTTCAGAACTTCATTGGTATTGTTCTTCTGTCTTCTAGTACTGTACGTTACTGTTGAGAAAGAGGAGAGCAGCCGGATATTTCCAACTTCTATGTAGTTCATTCGTGCATCCAGACAATAGAAGAAGTCTGTCTTTATCTTTGAATTTTGAATATCATTACCTTTCCAGGAACATAATGGACTTTTTTTTATTTACAGTTTTTACTTTTTCTTAATTTCAATATGCTTTTTATAAATTAGAGTTGTTTTGATAGTTCTGATACGTCCTCCAGGCTAGCAAACAAATTACCATTAAATGAAATTAAATTATTTTCTGTCTTCTTTTATTTATTACCGGCTCTCAGAGTTTTTTCGTCTCATTGGATGCTCTGTATTCACAGTAATTATCTCAAGCCTTTCCTCTATGTTGCTTTTTGGTTTATAACCGTGATCATTCTCTTTCTTTTGTTTTTAATTTTGTTTATTCTTACTATGAAGTATTCTTACTAAGAAGTATTCTTTTCATTACATTTTATGGTCTATTCTGTTACTTTAGGCTTTTGTTTTGTTGAATTCATGGCCTCCTGAGATTTTCAATAGGTCAGGTGTGGGGGAATTTTGTTTCTTGTGTTACTTTTTCCTTCACCATAGGTTATTTTTTCTTCACTGACACACATATAGTCCGAGTTTCTATGTCATGATTTTTTATCCTATTCAAAAAGTAGGCAATAATAGCAAAAAAAAAAAAAAAAAATCCATCATTTCCACTCACATTTCATGAGCAAAAACTAATTACATAAGCGTACTACCAGGGAAATATTGTCCTCAGTTGGGCAGCTACGTCTCAGCCGCAATTGTATACGTTGAATGAGATAATGCACTTTGGTGGAATCTAGCCACTTCTGTCAGAGTTCAGGGAGAAAAGGTTTGGGAGGGAGGTGTGAGCGTAGCAGGGGATAACGGTGGGATTAAGAACGGGGATGGTTGTGAGCAACAGCAATAAGTGGATTTCATTGGAGATTTTCCTTCTGATTGTTCCCTCTTACAGATTTTCTGTTTACCTTTTGCTCTTCTATATCCTCCTGTATTTCTAGATTTAAGTAGAGGAAGGTTTTTTTGACCATTTTACCAGCATGCTTTCAAACTAGAAAGGAAAAAAAAAGAGCATATATACAATATATATATGTATTTGTTTCAGTTAATATACTGAGATACAAAGGTGAGCAGGGGCAGAGTAAAACAGTGGTGTTGCTACTATTTGTGGAATCCATGGAGAGGCCCTGCTGAGATGCATTTAAGAGAAACCCCTGAAGGGTATATAATTGTTTGCAGCCTTCAGCTGCCCCGTCTTAGGATCCATAGTGAGGTTCACTCCAAGACATACTTCCCCTGGGCTGCTCCAGCAATTGGTTGAGCACAGTGAGGGTATTAAGTTATACATGAATTTAATATGTGTAGTTTTGCCTGACTACCACCATGGTCAATGAAAAGAAGAGTTTCATCACAAGGATCCCTCATGTTACCCTTTTATAGCCACAGCTACTTTCCTCCCTCTCGCATTCATAACCCTTGTCCACTCATTTGCTTTCATCTCTATAATATTGTCATTTCAAGAAGCTATATAAATGTATTCATATGAAAGATTGACTTTTTTTACTCAGCATAATTTTCTTGGGTGGCCTCGTGGTGAAGTGGTTTAAGAACTTGGCTGCTAACAGAAAGGTCAGCAGTTCGAATCCATCAGCCACTCCTTGGAAACCCTATGGGACAGTTCTACTGTCCTATACGGTCGCTATGAGTTGGAACTGACTTGACGGCAACAGTTTCTTTCTTTTTTTTTTAAATTCCCTTGGGTCCAAGATGTTGCATCAGTAGTTTACACCTCTTTGTTGTTGAGTAGTATTCCATGCTATGAACATGCTAAGGTTTGTTTAACCATTCATTCGTGGAAGGATACTTGAGTTGTTTCCAGTTTAGGGGTATTATGAATACAGCTGCTATGAACATTTGTGTATAGGAATTTATGTGAACATAAGTTTTTATATCTCTAGGATAAATGTTCAAGAGTGCAATTGCTGAGTTGTATGATAAATGCATGTTTAGGTTTGTAAGAAACTGCCATACTCTTTTCCAGAATAGCTGCACCATTTTACACTCCCACCAGAAATTTATGAGTATTCCAGTTTCTCTGTATCCTTGCCAGCATCAAGTATTGTCACTATTTTTTTTTCATTTTAACCATTTTGATAGGTGTGAAGTGATATCTCATTGTAAGTTTATTTTGCATTTTCTTAATAGCTAACGAATATCTTTTCATGGCTTATTTGCCATATTTATGTCCTCTTCAGTGAAATATCTGCATGTCTTTTGTCCATTTTCTAATTGGATTTTTTTTAACTGAAATTTGAAAGTTCTTTACATACTCTAGGTACTAGTCTTCGTCAGATATGTCATTTTGTAAATAACTTTTCCAAGCTGTAGTTTCTCTTTTTATTCTCTCAGCAGGGTCTTTGCAAAGCAAAAGTTTTTAATTTTGAAGAGGACCAGTTTATCTTTTTTTTTTCTTTTGTAAATCATTTTCTGTTTATTTTCAGTTGGAGGATTGAAATGAGCCAATTTGTTTAGAGACGAGTTAGTAAAATGGGAGACATTAACTATACAGGAGCAAGAGGAGATTCCAGATGGTAATCCGTGGGGAGGGAGGCAAATTCAGGTCTAGAATACAATTAAGGATTGACCTTTGACAGGTGAAATAAAACTTTGAGAAATCAACATTAGAGAAGGCAGATAGTTGTTGGTTGCAGGAGAGGACAAATTGAAAAAAATATATAATTCTATCGTCATTACTCTTTTTAAGTTAAAAGATTTGTTCTTGACCTGAGAAAAATAAGGGAGGGCATTTTAAAGTATGATACGGCTCTAACTGTATAGTGAAAGAATTCTATGAAAGTGCCATTTAAGGAGGTTGCAAAGTAGGAAAGTTCCCACTGGTAGTCTGTTTTATTAGATTACTTTGGGAATTCCTGGATGGAGTAACTGTTTACCAGGCTCATCTGCTAAAAAAAGGTTAGAAGTTCGAGTCCCCCTACAGGTGCCTTGGAAGAAAGACCTAGTGACCTATTTCTGAAAAATCGACATTGAGAATCCTATGGAACAGAGTTTTACTCTGGCACACAGGGTTGCCATGAGTTGAAGTAGACTGGACTGAAATTTTTTTTTTTTTTTTTTAGTTAGACTACTGTAGATAATAAAAAATAAATGATTTTAATACCTCAATAAGGAAGTCTTGTAGTCCTCAGTTCTACACAGACCCTATCAGTTCTTTCTCTTACGTCTTGTTCTTGTATAATAGAATTTGAAACCCCTACTTGAGACCATGAACATATTGTGGCTTCAATGGCTGGCAGCTCTTGGGGCCTTAGAACCTTAGGTGTTCTCTCTTCTTGACAGTATGGTCAACTGAAGCAAGAGTTGTCACTTTGACCAGCTAGTTAGGTTACGTGAGGTTTAGGTATCTTGTTTTGACCCAGTTCTGACTGACTACAAATATTGTGGTTCTTTCTAATATTTCCACCTCACCAACTGTTGCTCATAGAATGCATTATTGTTGTACTGGTTATTTTAAGTAAAGCACATTTGTGTTTAACAATTCAAGCTGTCATATATGTATTTTTGTCACCAAATTGTTCACTAACAATAGAGCATTTACTCTTTATTAGATACTAGGGTACACATCCTAACTGCCTGAACAAAGCCAGTATCCACGTTCTTCTTGATATCCAAACTGGTGCAAAAATAGTAAAGTGGCAGATGGGGATTTTTGTAGCCCTGTGACTGAAGAATGAGTCAAGAAAGCATTTGTCAGAAGCTTTCAGTCTTTGATGCAAAGGAGATTAACTGGGCAAAGCACATCTTCAATGTTTCTGAGTAACTTTGAAAAATGTATTTTTTCCAAAGCAGCACATATCAATCCTGAAGGTCTCAAAAAAAATTTTAGAATTTTGCCCTGCTGAATTCCATTTACAAAATTTCTTTTTGGAAATACAAGGGGATAATTATTTCTGTAAATACCTCAAATATAATCATAAGTAACAGCAAGAATTGACTTGGCTTTTACAGAAAAATAATTCCAAGGCAAGTATTTGAAAACATATTTTCAGCTTTGAGTGGATATATCAGAATCAGAAATTACAATGCATTTTATATGAACTAGTTTAACACCGGGGAATTCTTAACATTACAGGGTGATGAGTGAAACAAAAGAGACCAAAAATTTTCAGTTTCAAGTCAGAAATTGAATTTAATAGAATTTTAGAATTTTAGCTTAGTATGTTTTCTGTGCTCAACAATGCAATAATTTTAAAAGTGCTTTAAAAACATATAGTGATGTTTGCATTTCAAGACACACAAGAAAGTATTTTAACTCTTTACTCAATCTGTAATGTATTTAGTTATTTATTAAGTACTTACCATCTTCCTTGTTGATATATAAGCAGTTTACCTGTTGGGAGAAATGTAAAGATGTAACCTAGAAAAACCTAAAAGAGCTAAATGATTCTATTCCAATGAGAATCATAAGTTTCTACTTCATTAATAGTAATCAATAATAGAAAGATAAATGTCGATTTTTTTTGTTTTTAGTTTGGAAAACAGCATTTTGTTTGTTGATTTATTCATCACTGTTCATTATTTTATATGTACACATTTCGTGTGTACACAAACATGCATCGGTAGAAGTTAGTGTTAGATTGATTTGGCTAGTAGCAGCAGATCTACAGCTGTTGCTTGTAGTTTCCTTCCAGTATGTTTGTTGTTTCTTCCAGTAGATTGTCCCCTTCCCTCTTTCCTGGCCATCACAATCCCACTGTCTACCATCCTTTAAGGGCTTTCCCACTACAATTCTCAACCAACATGTTTACAACTACAAATCTTACTGCCTTCCAAACTCATTCAGCACCTAAAGTATTACAAAATTTGTTATTTTGGTGAGCATTTTGCATATCAAAATTATATTGTAACACTTTAAATACAGAAATCATGTCAGAATAAAAATGTAATTTTTTTTCAAGTAAAAACTATTCTATTTTTACTAAAAGAGCTTTCAATTCCTTTCAGATTGTGGAGATAAAAGAGTACTTACATATTTGTTCATTTATTCGGTCCATAAATATTTATTTAGCACAGATCATGTGATAAACACTGTCATAGATGTTTGTGATACCGTATTCTTCTTAGTGCTTAATATGTTATCTTGCATACATTAAGTTCTTAATAAATATATAAATAATAAAAAACAATTTCATTGACAATGACAATATTAAATTGCTACCAAACATGAGTTAGATAGCTGCTCCACTTAATTTGAATTTTCTCACCATAAAGGCAAGTTTTTAACATAATAATTCAATTGGTATATATGCCATTAAGAAGAGCATGACTCTTAAGCACAGAAAAAAAAAATCTTTGATGGTTACCAGGGATGGGAGGGGGAGGGAAGGAAAATTATCAAATAGATAGAAGACACATGTCAATATTGGTGAAGGGTAAATCAATACACAGTATGGGGAAGTCAGGGAAACATGACCAAGGCAAAGGAGGACACTGAGAAGAACGCAAGAACAAAGTGCAACAACAGCAATTACTATAGCATAGGCAATCCTGCAACAATAGTATTACCAAACAATAATTTACAAATGGATACATACGTAGATAGGCATGCAAAGAGGGTATAAGGGAACATAACCACTGTAGATATAGGTTTGGTGGTGGATAGTTCTACATACATAACTGTAGATGCTGCTTATATATTAACAGACAATGGAGCACACAAGGGCCATAGTCAGGACAACTTCTTAGACTAACCAAACACCTCATGGGACAAAACTCCTAGGCTTGAAAGTGAAGGACCATAGGCTCAGGGACATCTACCTCAATTGGCACAACATAATTCATAAAGACAAAGTTCTGCATCCTACTTTGGTGAGTAGCATCTGGGGTCTTACAAACTTGTGAATGACCATCTAAGATACTGCTATTGGCTTCTTAATATCCAGAGCAAAGGAGAGTGAAGAAAACCAAAGACTCAGGGTACAATTAGTCCAAAAGATGAATGGGCCACATGAACCACAGCCTACATGACCCCGAGACCAGAAGAATTAGATGGTGCCAGTTTACTACTACCAACCTCTCTAACTAAGATCACAACAGAAGGTCCTGGACAAAGCAGAAGAAAAATTGTGGAATAAAAACTCAAATTTACAAAAGAGATCAGATTTACTGGTCTGACAAAGACTGGAGGAACCCTGAGACTATGGCCCTAAGACACCCTTCTGAACTGGAACTGAAGCCGTTCCCAGAGACCACTTTTCAGCAAAACCATAGACAGATCCATAAAATAAACAATAACACCTGAGAGGAATGTGCTTCTTAGAACCAAGAAATATAAGAGATCAAAAGGACAACATTTGCCCAAAAGCAAAGATGAGAAGGCAGAAAGGGGCAAAAAAATCAGAACAAAAGGAAACTGGGAACCTAGGGCAGAAATGGGGAGAGTACTGACACATTGTGGGGAATGAAACCAATGTCATGGATCACTTTACATACAAACTATTGAATGGAGAATTAATTTCTTCGGAAAACTTTCACCTAATGCACAACAACAACAGCAAAAGACCATGACTCATTTGTGAGAGAATATATTACTTTCTTAGAGTATATTGACAGGAATAAGAATTTTTTTTTCTTTTTTTTATATTTTATTGTACTTCGGGTGAAGGCTTACAGAACAAATAGTTTCCCATGAAACAGTAGTACACATGTTGTTTTATGACATTGGTTAACAATCCCACAACATATTAACCCTCTAAATTCTCAAACATTCTCTTTTTTTTTTTTTTTTGGTGAAAATACACATAGCCAAAGATACACAGTTTCAAAAATTTTTACATACACAGTTCAGTGACATTGACTACGCTCTTCGAATTGTGCTGTTATTCTCACTTCAGATGAAGGCTTATAGAACAAAATAGTTTCTCATTTAACAGTTACTACAAATGTTGCCCTATGACAATGGTTAACAATCTCACAACACATCAACAATATCCTTACTCAACC
>NW_004443983.1:3718674-3719820 GCF_000243295.1 Trichechus manatus latirostris | reverse complement strand
CAAAATGGATCAAAGACCTAAATATTAAGCCAAAAACTATAAAGTTCATAGAAGAAAAAATAGGTCAACGCTAGAGACCCTAAAGCAAGGCATTATTAGGATACAATCCATAACCAACAACACACAAACCCCAGAAGATAAGCTAAATAACTGGGATCTTCTAAAAATTAATCACTTATGCTCATCAAACCCTTCACCAAAAGAGTAGAAAGAGAATCTACAGACTGGAAAATAATCTTTGGACATTGCAAGTCAGACAAAGGTCTAATCTCTAAAATCTACAAGAAAATCCAACACCTCTACAACAAAAAGACAAATAATCCAATTAAAAAAATATGCAAAGGAGATGAATAGACACTTCACCAAAGAAGACATTCAGGTGGCCAACAGACACGTGAAGAAATGCTCGCGATCACTAAACATTAGAGAAATGCGAGTTAAAACCACAATGAGATACCATCTCACCCCGGTATTACTGGCAGGAATCAACCAATAGTTGTTGGAGAGGCTGCGGGGAGATCAGAACTCCTGTGCACTGTTGTGGGAATGCAAAATGATACAACCATTTTGGAGAATGATATGGCGCTTCCTTAGAAAGTTAGAAATAGAAATACTATACAATCCAGCAATCCCACTCCTAGGAATATACCCTAGAGAAATAAGAGCCATCACATGAATAGACATATGCACACCCATATTCACTGCAGCACTGTTTACAATAGCAAAAAGATGGGAACAACCTAGATGCCCATCAACAGATGAATGGATAAACAAACTATGGTACATACACACAATGGAGTATTACACAGCAATGAAGAACAATGATGAATCTGTGAAGCATCTCATAACATGGATGAAACTGTAGGACATTATGCTGAGTGAAATAAGTCAATAAGAAAGGACAAATATTGTATGAGACCTCTACTGTAAAAACTCGCAAAAGTTTACACATAAAAAGAAACAATCTTTGTTGGTTATCAGGGGTGGGAGGGGGGTGGGTGTGGGGGGAAACTAAATAGACAATAGATAACTGATAACTTTGGTAAAGGGTGAGACAGTACACAATATTGGGAAAGCCAGAACAACTTGTACAAGGAAAGGTCATGGAAGCTCCACAGACACATCCAAACTCCCTGAGGGACTGAA
>NW_004443983.1:3692897-3717025 GCF_000243295.1 Trichechus manatus latirostris | reverse complement strand
TATGATATAATGGGGTGAATATGTTTTCCATGTTGCAAGGATGTGATTTTTTGGGGGCCAAAGGGTAGAATGTCATGGTTTGAATTATGTCCCCCCAAAAATGTGTGTATCAATTTGGCTAGGCCATGATTCCTAGTACTGTTGATTTTCCTGTATGTAGTAAACATGCCTCTATGATGTTAATGAGGGAGGATGGGTGGCAGCTGTGTTCATAAGGCAGGACCTGATCTACAAGACTGGATTGTGACCTGAGGCAATCTCTTGAGATATAAAAGACTGAAATGAGCAGTGAGACAGGGGAACCTCATACCATCAAGAAGAAAGCAGTACTGGGAGTAGAGTGCGACCTTTGGACTGGGGTCCCTGCGCCGACAAGCTCCTAGTCCAGGGGAACACTAATGAGAAGGCTGACAGAGAGAAAAAGCCTTCCCCTGGGGCTGACACCCTGAATTTGGACTTTTAGCCTACTTTGACTGTGAGGAAATAACCTTCTCTTCATTAAAACCATAGACTTGTGGTGTTTTTGTTATGGCAGCACTAGATGACTAAGACAGCTGGTGAAGGATGTAGATCAAAATTCTAACTCACAAAGAAAGATAGATTTACTGGCCTGACAGACTGGAGAAACCTCTAGAGTATGGTCCCTGGACACCCTTTTAGCTCAGTAGTGAAGTCACTCCCAAGGTTCACCGTTCAGCCAGGGATTGGACAACCCCTTAAAACAAAACAAGACTAATGAGGCACAGGGACAAGGACTAGCAGGCAAGAGGGGACAGGGAAGCTGGTGATAGGGAACCCAAGGTTGAGAAGGGACAATGTTGACATGTCGTGAGGTAGTCAACCATTCTCATAGGGCAATATGTGCAACAACTGTTTAATGAGAAACTATTTTTTCTGTAAACCTTCATCTAAGGTACAAAAAAAAAAAAAATTGTCTATGTGAGATCAAACTGACAACAGCAGCTCAAAAGTTTTGATGGGAAGCCTAGGGGCAGTTGAAGATAATGGTGATGGACTAATTTGGAAAAGGTTAGTGAGAATAGCTGCACAACTGGAAGATTGTAATCAGTTTCACAAAATTGTACACATAAAAATGTTTGAAATGGTGTAACTTTGGCTATGTATGTTTGCACCAAAAAAAAGAGTCCTCCAAGGTCGAGAAGGGAGAATGTTGACATGTCTTTGGGTTGTTAACTAATGTCATAAGACAATATGTGTGCTGACTGTTTAACGAGAAACTATTTGGTCTATAAACCTTCATCTAAAGAATAATTTAAAAAATTTATTAAAAAAAAAAAGAAGACTGGAGAATGATCTATCCCATTTACCTAGCCCTGCTTTTCTAGGTGGGTTTATTAATTCATCATTTGTTCTCAAATGTTGTTGAGCATTGATGTTTCTGACACTATACTGGAACTGGGTGTATAGTCTTTTCTCCCTGTACCCTATCTCTGGTTGTTTATCTATTCATTGTCCTCTAAAAACCTATCTAAAGCTAAAAACGACTCCTTAAAATATAATGTCACCTTAAACTTCTTGGAGTTCCAGTTGCACAAGCTGAAAACTCAAGCACTATCTTTAATTACTCATTCTCTCTTATATTCCATATTCAGTTTATACATCCTAAATATAACTCACATCTGTCCATTCCCTCCACCAACACTGCCAACACATAAATCCAAAGCACATTCTTGACATTTACGTACAACTATTATACTCTTTTTACTGCCACTCTTGTTTCTACCCAATCTATGTTTCACAAGGCAGTTAGTCTTAAAAATAATAAATCTGATCATATTATTGCACTATTTAAAACCCAACACTATTTCTCTTTATAAACACACACAAGCACAAACACACAAACCTGTTGTCTTCGAGTTGATTCTGACTTATAGCTTCTCTACAGAACAGAGTAGAACTGCCCCATAGGATTTCCAAGGCTGTAATTTTACAGAAGCCTATTGCTACATCTTTCTCCCATAATTTACCATTATAATTCATATGAAACCTAAACTCTTTTTCATGGTATTCAAAGTGTTTATGGTCTGGTCCCTTCCTACATTTTTGTCTGCATCTTATTTCATTCTCTTCTTCCATGTCTATGCACCAGTCAAACATGTATCATTTTATTTCTTATGGCCCACCAAGTTCTTAGAGGAAAGAGGTCTTGTCTTACTTCTATCTATATATCCCACAGCATGTAGCAGAGTGTCTGGAACCCTGGAGAAACAGAAATAGTATTTACTGAATGAGTTAATGGATGAATGAATGACTGTTCCTAAGTCAATACAAACAGAAGTTTGGACCTGAGCCCTCTTTTGTTATAGTCTCTATAGATAATTAAAATCTGTACATAAAAAAACTGAGGAATTATCTCAGAGTATATTGCAAAAGGACAAAAATATGGAAGGTATGAGAAACATTAAGAGACTATAGTATAGATCCAGAAATTTCCATGTTAATCTAAAAAAATAGACTGAATTTTCTAGAAGAAAGTAAATACAGAATGAAGAAAAGGAAATAATTCATAAATAGTAGGAAAAACATCTCCCAGTTGAAGAAAATTAGAAGCCTTCATGCTGAGAAGTTCTCCAAAAGCCGAGGATAATGATCCAAAAAAAAAAAAAAAACAACCTCAGACCTAGGCATCCGCCATGAAATCTCAGAACCCTGAGGATAATGAGAAAAACCTTAAATATCTCTACCCATAACCTGTTGCCTTTGAGTCGATTCTTACTCATAGCAACCCTATAGGACAAAGTAGAACTGCCCCATAGGGTTTCTAAAGCTATAATCTTTATGGGATCAGATGGCCACATTTTTCTGCAGCAGAGCGGCTGGTGGGTTCTAACCGGGGACCTTCCAGTTAGTCATGAGAGCTTAACCACTGCGCCACCAGGGTTCCTCTAAATACCTCGAGTGAGAAAAAAATCAAAGAAACAAACAAAAGCTAAAAAAACAACTTTCCCAAAAGAAAGACTCATCATATTAGCTTCAGGTATCTCAATAGCAATATTGGTTTCTAGAAAACAGTAGAGCATTATTTTCGAAGTTCTCATAGACTATACCTACATGAGTATGTCCATCCAAATTAGCATTCATGTGTAAAAAAATATTTGTAGACAAGCAAGGGTTTGGTTTCATACCCAGTCTCTTCTGAAAAATATTGCTTGAGAATGTATTTTGGTAAAAAAGAGAAATCTAATATAGAGACAAAAATGGGACATAAGGAACAGTGATGAAAGCTAATAGAATAAAATTTCTATTTGCTGTTAAATAATTTTTGGTACATAAAGTTAAAACATATGATATCAATATCCTAAGTGATTTTAATATGAAAGGGGAATGAGGTTTCTTGCCCTGTTTTAGAAATGAGTTAAGAGGATAGAATACTGAATAACTTAAAAGATATATTTAAAAAATATTTAACTCTGTGTGTTAAATTGTTCGCAATAAGCAAGTATTATATGAATCTTTGTAATGAGAATTGTATTTATGTATTACATGGGTAATTTCAAAAAATCAATATTATAAAAAGGATAAAACGAAGATGAGTTGGAAGCAAGCAAACAGGTAGTATGGTCAGATAATATGGAGACACAGGCCTGAGAATTCAACATTCGTGTATAATCACAAGTTAAATAATGAAAAGATGTCTGAGCTATGAAGATTTTGTTTTTCTAATCTTTCTTTTCATCATCTTGGACTTTGGCAAGCAGGAAGCAAAAGAAGGTGTGAGAATCACCTGGGGCTTTATTTGTTTTTTGTTTGTTTGCTTGTTTTAAGTGAAAGTTTACAGAGCAAATTAGTTTCTCATGAAACAATAAATACACAAATTGTTTCATGATGTTGGTGGCCAACCCCGCAATGTGTCAACACTCTACCCTTCTCCACCCAGAGGTTCCGTTTCCATTCCGCCAGTGTTCCTGTTCCTTCCTGCCCTCTCATCTTTGCTTTTGGGCAGGTGTGCCCATTTAGTCTCATATACATGATTGAACCACGAAGCACGTTCCTCACATGTATTATTTTTTCTTTTATGTTGCTGTTGTTAGGTGCCCTCGAGTTGGTTCTGACTCATAGTGACCCTATGTACCACAGAACAAAACACTGCCTGGTCCTGTGTCATCCTCACAATTGTCATTATGCTTGAGACCATTGTTGCAGCCACTGTGTCAATCCATCTTGTTGAGGGTTTTCCTCTTTTTCAATGACCCTCTACTTTAGTAAGTATGATGTCCTTCTCCAGGGACTAGTCCCTACTGATAACATGTCCCAAGTACGTGAGATGGTCTCACCATCCTTGCTTCCAAGGAGTACTCTGGCTGTATTTCTTCCAAGATAGAGTTGTTCGTTCTTCTGGAAGTCCATGGTATATTCAAAATTCTTCACCACCACCATATTCAAAGGCATCAATTCTTCTTCGGTCTTCTTTATTCATTGTCTAGCTTTCACATATATATGAGGGGATTGAAAATACCATGACTTGGGTCAGGTGAACCTTAGTCCCCAAAGTGACATCTTTGCTTTTTAAAACTTTAAAGAGGTCTTTTGCAGCAGATGTGTTTTATAGACCTATCTAATCTTTGGCTGAAGAGCAAACTTTGGGAGTGAATTCAGTTCTGAGCTAAAAGGGTGTCTGGGAGCCATACTCTTGGGGTTTCTCCAGTCTCTGTTAGAGCAGTAAGTCTGGTCTTTTTTTGTGAATTTGAATTTTGTTCTACATTTTTCTCCCGCTTTGTCCAGGACCCTCTATTGTGATTCCTGTCAAAATGGTCAGTGGTGGTAGCTGGGCGCAATTTAGTTGACCTGGGACTTTAAACTGATTAAGATTGGATGAATAAAACCATGGTTGACTTTATTAAAACCCAGTTGAATAAAATACATAAAAGAGAAAGAATAGCTAAAGCCCCAAAGAACTTCTGTATCAAATGTGCACTGGTTGGTTGCTGGGTCTCACTAGTCACAATTTTGAAATATATTCTGTATATTATATCATTGTTTTATAGCTTATCCTCTCTAGTTGTATTGTTTTGTTGTTGATCTTTTAAGATAAGGGAAAAGAACACAGAATGAGCTTACAGAATTAGAATTTTGCAAAGCTCTGCAGGCTGCAAATTGTTGGAGGGTTTAGTTTTCTCTATTGATGATTCTACAGATCATCATGAAGTGAACTAATGATACAAAATCTTTTCTTTTAAATGTAAATAAGCATAAGAGCTTTAAAGTATATATGGCAATATGTTATTAACCACATGTGTGTGGTTTCGTATTATACTACTCTGAGTGAGTCCTGCTTCATTCACAGATACTTTCCTGTACTTTAATTCACTTTTGAAGCAGGATTGCATAATACCAATTAAATTTTTTATTTAGTTATTTTTCCTACTCCCTAATCCCCATTCACTTTTTTCTTCTTCCAAGTTTCTCTGAGGCACTACTGTATGAAACAGTCTTTGAAGTGGTGGTGAGAAATATATGGATGGATAGATGATCTTTCCCAAGCTTAAAGGGAAAACCAAACAAACAAATAAAAACATGATATTTGAGGCAATGTGAATGCCAAAATTATGCTGCTTCCTTACAGGATTGGTTCCTTCACATATAGACAACAAAGGGTTGAAAACAGTCATTTCATGAGCAGACCAAACAATCTGTTCACTTCAACTTTTAGTTTAAAACTTCTTATCATGAGGTATTTATGACCATTATGACTTACGAATTACCCACAACCTGGTATGCTATGATATAGACCGGTAATCTTCCACAGGGACCCAAAATGAGACATGGAGAAATGAAAGTTGGAACCAAGAAATCATGAACTAGGTTTCAAAGAATAATTAGCTGCCTTTGGCTATCTTTTTAACTAGACAGAAGGCAATTTAATCAGTACACCCAAAACTTTGATATTCATTAATTTATCTGACACATTTGCAAGAACTTGAGGATGCTCCGTAGGCACTCTTCCTATAGCCCTCTTTTGCATGTTCCTTTATAAACGGGACCCAGCACTTCCTTCCATCTTCTCCCACTACCCAGCTGAGGGTATCAGAAATAGGAATCAGACCCAAGTCAGACCAATGGATTATCATATGGCTCAGAACAAGAGTTTTACCAAACGGTGACAATTTCCATTCAATGGTAACTGGCTACTACTCATATCTCATCCTTGGAGAGATGAAATGTGAAACATACAAGGTATGTGAATTTAGTAGGATTGCACAGAAGCAGTGTGACATAGACTGCAAAAATCATCAGTCATGGTAAAGCAGATGTCACAACGTAGAGGAGAGAGTAGACTGGTGGACACTGAAGAAAGAGAATAGCTGAGTAATCATAGCGCTAAGCTCTAAAGAAAGACAGATCAGGTGATTTTCGAGGGGACTGACTAGGTAACTAGGGTTGAAGTTGGAGTGTACAATATTATCTTCTCTATTCCTTGTAAAATCTTGGAATAAGTTTCCCCTCCATCATCAACTGAGGCAACTTGAGAGTGTCTCTGTCCCTTACTAGACAAAAGGGTGCTGCACATATAAAGCAGGTGGCCTGGAACTGACTTTCTGGGTGTCCATAGTCTGTGTCATTCCTGGTCTGTCTTCTCTGCTAAATATGTTTATTTAATATTTTAAATAGAGTGTGGTTTCACTGAGGAAATGTTTTTATCAATAGAACCCACGATATATTTCATATGCCTGGATAGCCCTCATATCACGTTTTCTGCAGTGATTCTTCCAACAGCATGTCCCCCCAGCGGAGTTGCACAGCCATCAGTATGGCTCCTCATGGGTGTGAAGATGGTCACAAACTACACAATTCTATCTAAAGCTATGTCCTAGTTTCAGAAATATTGTCTTTGGAAACAACGTATGTGAAATATTAAGGAGCAACTGAAGTGAATATTTCCCCCAGGAAACATGTTTTCCTTGGAAAATAGCTTCTTGAAAAACCATGGGCCATGGTCTGTTTTATCCTTTGTTTCAAAATGTGTATTTCTAACCCTAATGAGGTGAATTTCCCAGACCAAATAACCCTCTTTTGGTTCTGATGTTTGTCTGTTTTCTGATTCATATTGAATGAAATTATTTCTTTTCTTATCTTTAATATCCTTTAACAATCTTTTTAGATCTTCTGAAGAGACAACATAGAGTATTTAGGGCCAGATGACACTGAAGGGTTTAGGGATACAGGTCTCTTGAAGAGACAGCTTGATGAATGATTAAAACAAGCAAATAAACAAACATCTACGCATGTTTCCTTGTTAGACAAACAGTACCAAAAAAATAAAAATAAAAAAAAAAAAGCTCACTGCCGTCAAGTCAATTCTGATTCATACATGAAAAAACTGGCAAGTTTTGGATTATAGATATGAAGCTTGTGGCAGCTGAATTGTATTCTGGCTATAGTCATCTTCTCATGTGTCTTGCTTTGATATCAGGAAAAACCACGTGACAGGTAAAGCTTAGCTCATTTGCATTATTTCATTCTACATGATACCGATTACCATTACCTGGAGAAGAGGGGGAAACCCTGGTGGCGTAGTGGTTAAATGCTGCGGCTGCCTAACCAAAAGGTTGGTATGTTCAAATCCACCAGGCACTCCTTGGAAACTCTATGGGGCAGTTCTACTCTGTCCTATAGGGTCGTTTTGAGTTGGAATCTACTTGACGGCAATGAGTTTGGGTTTTTGGGGAGAAGAGGGCAGAAACAGTGCAGAAAATGCTTCCCTAAAATTATGTAACTATTTGTCAGGCCTAACCAGTGGTTGGAAAAGAATTAATAAAGACATTTCTTTTCAGTCTGGAGATCAGAAAATGGACATCCTCTAGGATTTATAACTCATAAGGAAATTTTAAAACATACTGCATCATGAGACAAATGAAAGTAACAAAGTCAGATGATTTTTCCAATGGATGCCAACATTTTTATATATAACATTTACCTAATATTTCTAGGCAAAAAAAAAAAAATAACAACTTTTTCAAATAATAACAATGAGGAAAGCCTTTTCCTACTACATAATAAAAAACGCTCTAACTGTTCTGTTCTAAAATAGTCTGATATTTTCACAGAAGAGACAAATAAATCAATGAACAGAATACAGATTGAGGAAATAGATGCAAGTATTTATGTTCTTATTATATATGCCACAGCTTACATTAAAACGATTTATGTAATGATGGTACTGGCATAATTGGTTATCCATCTGACAAAAAAAAATACTCTTATACCTTGCTCCATTTATAAAAATGAATCTTAGACAGATTGGATAGAAATGTAAAAGTAAAATAAAAACTATAGAACACTTGTATTGAATAGTCCCTCTTAAAATGCAGAACACTCAGAAGTCATAACAGATAAGACAGACATCCATTGAAGAAAGATTTATTGAACATGTACTATGTGATTGGCCCTATTCAAGATGCTAAATGATTATCTATTAAATAAGGTAGACTAAGCCCTAGCTTTTAGTGAAGTGCACATCCTAGTGGTGAAGACCAAACAAATAGCAACATAATTTTAGAGAATAATATGATACATGTTGTGAATATAATAATATTGCAGTATGTAACAGGATAGCCAGGGGATGGGGTGCTGTTTAGAGAGCATGGTCAAAGAAGGTCTATCTAGGACAATGGTATTTGGGCTGAGAGCTAAACGACAAGAAGTCAAGGTCTAGAAAAGGGCATTTGAGAAAGAGGAAATAGCAAACCTAAAGTCACTGAAAATGCAATGACTGTGGTGTGCTCAAGATTTGAAAGCTGGCCAGTGTTTCTAGAATGTGGTGAACAAGGAGATTAGCAACAGTGGTTGGAGAGGTAGTCAAAGGCCTAATGTTTTAGGCCCATGTCAGTCTGGTGAAGTGTTTGAATTTTAAGTGCAGTGGGAAGCTATCAGAGAGTTCTAAGCATAAAATAAATCAATCTCATTTTAATTGTAAAAATATAATATTACTCTGGTATTTTTTGAATGGATAGTATGGGACAGACCCAGTTTTGTTGAATATTGCACTATCCCAGGTAATAGGTTATGGTGCCTTGGGCTAGAAGGGTAATAAAAAGCAGATAGATACAGACCATATTTTAGAGTTAGAGTAACAGGAGTGGCTGAAGGATAGAATAAGGATATCAAGAAAAGAGAGGAAAGAGGATACTGCATAATGTTTTTGGCTTGAGTACTTGGATGGATGAAAAAAAATTAAACCTGTTGCTGTTGAGTCAACTCCAACTAATAGAAACCCTATGGGATGGAGTAGAACTGCCCCATATGATTTCCAAGGAGCAGCTGGTGGGTTCAAACTGCTGACCTTTTGGTTAGCAGAGGAGATCTTAATCACTATGCACCAGGGCTTCTGGGTGGTTAGGGTGCCTGCAATTATTGACATGAGGATGGAAATAAGATTGGTGCGGGTATGTGGCATAGAACGAAGATTACTCTTTTGAAAATGTAAAATTTGAAATGTCTATTAGATCACCAAATGAAGATGTTGAGCAACCAGTTATATGTGCTGGTACAAAACTCAGCTGGGAGTCCTTGGATAGAGCAAATGGTTAGGCGTTTGGCTACTAACTGAAAGACTGGCAGTTCAAATCCATCCAGAGGTACCACAGAAGAAATTCATTCGAGAAATTTAGCTTCCAAAAAAATCAGCCATTGAAAACCCTAGGGAGCATAGCTCTACTCTGAAACACGTTGAGTTGGCATGAATCAGAATCAACTTGATGGCAACTGGTTAAAACTCAGGGGAAAAGTCAGGGCAAAGATACACACTTGGGAACCATCCATATACAGATGATATTTAAAGTCACAGGACTATATAAGATCACCAAGGGGGATGTACAGATAAAGAGGAGGGAATAAACTGTATTTTACTGCATAAATTTAAAATATCTATGCTTTGCAAACATGAAAAAGTTTGATGCTGCAGATTAAATTGGAAAAATATGTGCAATATAATCAAGCTGAGGGCTAATATCTCTAATATAAAAAGAGTTACTACAAATCAATAAAGAAAAAAAAAGATAAACAAGCAAAAAGGGGAAAAAATGGATAAAGGACATTTATCCTTTATCTACTACAGGCTTTTTGTAGTAGAGGGAATCCAGTTGGCCAATAAATGTATGAACAGATGGTCAATCTCAGTAGCAATCAGAAAAAAGAAAACTATAACAATTGGATATCATTTTTCACTCATTAGATTGGCAAAAATTAAGAAGAACATTAAGTCCCTTGCTGGCGAGGAATAATGGAAATGGACACTCCTATACATTGTTACTGGAAGTATGAATTTCTACAGAATTTTGGGAAATAAATCTGGCTCTATCAAAATTAAATGTGCGTATACTCCTTGGAGCTATGAGTTGGAATCGACTCAATAGCAATGGGTTTTTTTGGGGGGGGGATTTTATACTGTTTGGGGAGCCCTGGTAGTGCAGTGGTTAAGAGATTGGGGGCTAATCAAAAGGTCGGCGGTTCGAATTCACCAGCTGCTCCTGAGAAACCCTATGGGGGCAGTTCTACTCTGTCCTATAGGGTCGCTATGAGTTGGAATCAACTCGATGGAAATTGATTTCTTTTTTTTTTTTTTTTGGTTTTAAACTCTTTGGAGAATCTTTTCTAAGTGCTTAAAGACATGTATATCAAAATATTCATTACAAGATTTTTTTGATTGGTAAAGGAACTGGAATGTTAATCATAAAGGAATTGTTGCAGCTGGTGCCATTGAGTCTGTTCCGACTCATAGCAACCCTATGTACAACAGAACGAAACACTGCCTGGTCCTGCACCATCCTCACAATCATTGTTATGCTTTAGCCCATTGTTGCAGCCTCTGTGTCAATCCATCTCATTGAGGGTCTTCTTCTTTTTCTCTGACCCTCTACAAGCATGATGTCCTTCTCCAGGGATTGATTCCTTCTGATATCATGTCCACAGTATGTGAGACAAAGTCTCGCCATCCTTGCTTCAAAGGAGCATTCTGGTTGTACTTCTTGCAAGACAGATTTATTCACTCTTTGGCAGTCCGTGGTATATTCAATAATCCTCACCAACACCACAGTTCAAAGGTGTCAATTCTTCGGTCTTCCTTATTCATCGTCCAGCTTTTGCATGCATATGAGGCTATTGAAAACACCATGGCTTGGGTCAGGCGCACTTTAGTCTTCAAGGTGATATCTTTGCTTTTCAACACTTTAAAGAGTTCTTTTGCAGCAGATTTGCCCAATGGAATGCTTCTTTTGATTTAGTGACTGCTGCTTCCATGGGTGTTGATTGTAGATCCAAGTAAAATGAAATCCTTGACAACTTCAATCTTTTTTGTCTATCATGATGTCGCTTATTGGTTCAGTTGTGAGGAGAATTTTTGTTTTCTTTATGTTGAGGTGTAATCCATACTGAATGCTGTTGTCTTTGATCTTCATCAGTAAGTACTTCAAGTCCTCTTCACTTTCAGCAAGCAACGTTGTATCATCTGCATAACGCAGGTCGTTAGTGAGTCTTCCTTATGTAGTCCAGCTTCTAGGATTATTTGCTCACCATACAGATTGAATAGGTACGGTTAAAGAATACAATCCTGACGCACACCTTTCTTGACTTTAAACCATACAGTATTCCCTTGTTCTTTTTGAACAACTGCGTTTTGTTCTAAGTACAGATTCATAAGCATAAGGAACACAAGTGTTCTGGAATTCCCATTCTTTGTAATGTTATCCATAATTTGTTATCATCCACACAGTCCAATGCCTTTGCATAGTCAATAAAACACAAGTAAACATCTTTTGGTATTCTCTGCTTTCAGTCAAGATCTATCTGACATCAGCTATGATATCCCTGGTTCCATGTCTTCTTCTGAATCTGGCTTGAGTTTCTGGCAGTTCCCTATTGATATATTGCTTCAGCTGCCTTTGAATGATCTTCAGCAAAATTTTACTTGAGTGTGATAGTAATGATATTGTTCAATAATTTCCACATTCAGTTGGATCACCTTTCTTTGGAATAGGCATTAATATGAATCTCTTCCAGTCGGTTGGCCAAGCAGCTGTCTTCCAAACTTCTTGGCATAGATGAGTGGGCACTTCCAGCCCTGCATCCATTTTTTGAAACATCTCAGTTGATATTCCATCAATTCCTGGAGCTTTGTTTTTCACCAATGCCTTCAGTGCAGCTTGGACTTCTTCCTTCACTACCATCAGTTCTTGATCATATGCTACCTCCTGAAATGGTTGAAAGTCCACGAATTCTTTTTGGTATAGTGACTGTGTACTCTTTCCATCTTCTTTTGATGCTTCCTGTATCGTTTAATGTCTTCCCTTTAGAATCCTTGAATATTGCAACTCGAGGCTTGAATATTTTCTTCAGTTTTTCAGCTTGAGAAATACCGAGGGTATTCTTTCCTTTTGGTTTTCTATCTCCAGGTGTTTGCACATGTGATTGTAATACTTTACTTTGTCTTCTTGAGCTGCCCTTTGAAAATCAGTTTAGCTCTTTTACTTCATCATTTCTTCCTTTCACTTTAGCTACTGGACATTCAAGACCAAGTTTCAGAGTCTCCTCTAACGTCTATTTTGGTCTTGTCTTTCTTTCCTGTCTTTTTAATGACCTCCAGCTTTCTTCACGTATGATGTCCTTGATGCCATTCCACAACTCTTCTGGTCTTCAGTTATTAGTGTTCAATGTGTCAAATCTATTCTTGAGATGGTCTCTAAATTCAGGTGGGATATACTCAAGGTTGTACTTTAGCTCTGGTGGATTTGTTCTAATTTTCTTCAGTTTCAGCTTTACTTTGCCTAAGAGCAATTGATGGTCTGTTCCACAGTTGGCCTCTGGCCTTGTTCTGTCTGATGATATTGAGCTTTTCTTTTCTTTTCTTTTTTTAATTGTGCTTTAAGTGTTAGAGTTCAAGTTAGTGTCTCATACAAAAATGTATACATATTGTTATGCAACCCTAGTTGCCCTCCCCACAATGTGACAGCACACTCCCTTCCACCTCGGATTTCCCATGTTCATTCAACCAACTCCTGTCCCTTTTTGCCTTCTCATCTCACCTCCAGACAGGCGCTGCCCATTTAGTCTCATGTATCTACTTAAGCGAAGAAGCACTCTCTCCTCTCTATCATTTTATGTCTGATAGCCCAATAGTCTAATCTATGTCTGAAAAGTAGGCTTCGGGAATGGTTTCGGTTCTGGGCCAACAGAGTCCAGGGGTCACGTCTTCCCAGGTCTCTCTAGTCTCAGACCATTAAATTTGGTCTTTTTACTAGAATTTGAGTTCTGCACCCCACTTTTCTCCTGCTCCATCAGGGACTCTGTTGTGTTCCCTCCAAGGTGGTCATTGTTCGTAACCGGAGCACCATCTAACTCTTCTGGTCTCAGGCTGGTGGAGTCTCTAGTTTATGTGGCCCTTTCTGTCTCTTGGGCTACTATTTTCCTTGTTTCTTTGGTGTTCTTCATGCTCCTTTGCTCCAGGTGTGTTGGTACAAATTGATGCATCTTAGAGGGCCGCTCGCTAGCTTTTAAGACCCCAGATGCCACTCACCAAAATGGGATGCAGAAACTTCCTTAATAAACTTCGTTATGCCAATTGACCTAGATGTCCTCTGAAACCATTGTCCCCAGACACCCGCCCCTGCTACTCTGTCCCTCGAAGTGTTTGGTTGTATTCAGGAAACTTCTTAGCTTTTGATTTAGTCCAGTTGTGCTGACTTCCCCTGTATTGTGTGTTATTCTTCCCTTCACCTAAGATAATTCTTATCTACTATCTAGCGAGTATCACACTCCCTCCCTTCCCACCCGCATAACAATCAGAGTGTTTCCTTCTGTGTTTAAACCTTTTCTTGAGTTCTTATAATAGTGGTCTCATACAATATTTGTCATTTCATGACTAACTAAATTCACTCAGCATAATGCCTTCCAGATTCATCCATGTTATGTTTCATGGGTTCATCATTGTTCTTTATCGTTGCCTAGTATTCCACTGTGTGAACATACCATAATTTGTTTATCCATTTGTCCATTGATGCGTACCTAGTTTGTTTGCATCTTTTTGCTATTGTGAACTGTGCTGCAATGAGCATAGGTGTACATAAATCTATTCATGTGGTGGCTCTTATTTCTCTATGATGTATTCCAAGAAGTGGGTTGCTGGATCTCATGGTACTTCTATTTCTAGCTTTTTAAGGAAGCGCCAAATCTATTTCCAAAGTGGTTGTACCATTTTACATTCCCACCAGCAGTGTATAAGTGTTCCAGTCTCTCCACAACCTCTCCAACATTTATTATTTTGTGTTTTTTTTTGATTAATGCTAGCTTTGTTGGAGTGAGATGGTATCTCATTGTAGTTATGATTTGCATTTCTCTAATGGCTAATGATAATGGGCATTTCCTCATGTATCTGTTAACTGCCTGAATGTCTTCTTTGGTGAAGTGCATGTTCATATCCTTTGCCCATTTTTTAATTGAGTTATTTGTCTTTTTATTGTTGAGGTTTTGCAGTATCTTGTAGATTTTAGAGATTAGACGCTGATCAGATTTGTCGTAGCCAAAAATTATTTCCCAGTCTGTAGGTTGTCTTTTGACTCTTGGTGAAGTTTTTTGATGAGCATGTGTGTTTGATTTTTTAGGAGCTCCTGGTTATCTAGTTTTTCTTCTAGTGTTTGTGCATTGTTAGTAATGTTTTGTATTTTGTTTATGCCATGTATTAGGGCTCCTAGTGTTGTCCTTATTTTTTCTTCCATGAACTTTATCATTTTTTATTTTATATTTAGGTCTTTGATCCATTTTTAGTTAGTTTTTGCTCATGGTGTGAGGTATGGGTCTTGTTTCAGTTTTTTGCAGATGGATATCCAGTTATGCCAACACCATTTGTTAAAGAAACTGTCTTTTCCCCAATTAATGGACTTTGGGCTTTTGTCAAATATCAGCTGCTCTTAGGTGTATGAATTTATGTCTGGATTCTCAATTCTGTTCAATTAGTCTATGTATCTGTTGTTGTACCAGTAACAGGCTGTTTTGACTACCATGGCAGTATAATAGGTTCTAAAATCAGGTAGTGTGAGGCCTCCTACTTTGTTCTTCTTCATGAGTGATGTTTTACTTATCTGGGACCTCTTCCCTTTCCATATGAAGTTGGTGATTTGTTTCTCCATCTCCTTAAAAAATGCCACTTAAAGTTCAACAATTAAAAAAAAAAGTCTTTGGAAATTGGATAGGGATTGCATTGTATCCATAGATTGTTTTGGGTAGGACTGACGTTTTCACAATGTTGAGTCTTCCTATCCATGAGCAAGGTATCTTTCTCCACTTATGTAGGTCTCTTTTGGTTTCTTGCAGTAGTATCTTGTAGTTTTCTTTGTATAGGTCTTTTATGTCTCTGGTTAGATTTATTCCTAAGTATTTTATTCTTGGGAGCTATTGTAAATGGTATTGATTTGGTGATTTCCTCTTCGTAGTTCTGTTTGTTGGTGTAGAGGAATCCAACTGATTTTTGTATGTTTATCTTGTATTCTGATACTTTGCTGAAATCTTCTATTAGTTCCAGTAGTTTTCTTGTGGATTCTTTGGGGTTTTCTATGTATAAGGTCATATCTTCTGCAAATAGAAAGATGTTTACGTCTCCCTTACCAATCTGGATACGTTTTATTTCTTTTTCTAGCCTAATTGCTCTGGCTAAGACCTCCAGCACAATGTTGAATCAGAGCCATGATAAAGGACATCCTTGTCTGGTTCACATTCTCAAAAGGAATGTATTCATACTCTCTCCATTTAGGATGATGTTGGTTGTTGGTTTTGTATAAATGCCCTTAATTATGTTGAAGAATTTCCCTTCTATTCCTATTATACTGAGAGTTTTTATCATGGATGGGTGTTGGACTTTGTCAAATGCCTTTTCTGCATCAATTGATAAGATTATGTAGTTCTTGTCTTTTGTTTTATTTACCTGGTGGATTATATTGATTGTTTTTCTAATGTTGCACCATCTTTGCATACCTGGGATGAATCCCACTTGGTCATGGTGAATTTTTTTTTTTAATATGTTGTTGAATTCTATTGGCTAGAATTTTGTTGAGGATTTTTGCATCTATGTTCCTGAGGGATATTTTACCTGGTTTTGGTATCAGGGTTTTACTGGCTTCATAGAATGAGTTTTGGAGTGTTCCATCATTTTCTATGCTCAGAAATACCTTTTGAAGTAGTGATGTGTCATGGTTTGAATTATGTCCCCCAAAAAATATGTGTATCAATTTGGCTAGGCCATAATTCCTGGTACTATGTGATTTTGCTGTATTTTGTAAACCTGCCTCTATGATGTTAATGAGGGAGAGTGGGTGGCAGTTGTGTTAGTAAGGCAGGACCTGATCTACAAGACTGGATTGTATCCTGAGGCAATCTCTTGAGATATAGAAGACAGAAGTGAGCAGTGAGACAGGGGGACCTCATACCATCAAGAAAGCAGTGCTGGGAGCAGAGCGCGTCCTTTGGACCAGGGTCCCTGCGCAGAGAAGCTCCTAGTCCAGGGGAACACCAAAGAGAAGAAGGTCAACAAAGAGAAAAAGCCTTGCCCTGGAGATGATGACCTGAATTTGGACTTTGAGCCTACTTTGACTGTGAGGGAATAAACTTCTCTTCGTTAAAACCATCTACTTGTGGTATTTCTGTTACAGCAGCACTAGATGAGTAAGACATGTTGTTACTTCTCCTCTGAAAGTTTGGTAGAACTCTCCAGTGAAGCCGTCAGGGACAGAGCTTTTTTTTTGTTGGGAGTTTTTTAATTACATTTTCAACCTCTTTTGTCATAGGTTTATTTAGTTGTTCTACCTCTGTTTGTGTTAGTTTAGGTAGGTAGAGTGTTTCTAGAAATTTGTCCATTTCCTTTAGGTTTTCAAATTTGTTAGTGTACAATTTTTCATAGACTTATGTTATGATTCTTTAAATTTCAGTTGGGTCTGTTGTGATATTGCCCATCTCATTTCTTAATTGGGTTATTTGCTTCCTCTCCTGTTTTTCTTTTGTCACTTTGGCCAATGGTTTATTGATTTTGTTGATCTTTTCAGAGAAACAGATTTTGGTCTTGTTAACTCTCAATTGTTTTTCTATTTTCTATTTCATTTAATTCTGTTCTAATTGTTATTATTTGCTTTCTTGTGGTGCCTGAAGTCTTCTTTTGCTGCTGTCTTTCCACTTTTTTGAATTGTGGGGTTAATGTTTTGATTTTGGCTCTTTCTTATTTTTGGTTGTGTGCATTTATTGTTATAAATGGACCTCTGAGCACTGCTGTTGCTGTGTCCCAAAGGCTCTGGTAGGATTGTTTTCATTCTTATTTGATTCTGTGGATTTTTTTATTCTATCCTGAATTTCTTTTATTACTCAGTAGTTTTTGAGTGACTTG
This sequence comes from Trichechus manatus latirostris, assembly GCF_000243295.1. NCBI lineage: Eukaryota > Metazoa > Chordata > Mammalia > Sirenia > Trichechidae > Trichechus > Trichechus manatus. The sequence continues at coordinate 3,699,648 of NW_004443983.1, read as the reverse complement.
TTATTCAGTTTCCATGTGTTTGATATTTTTTCCTTGCTTTTTCTGTTATTGATTTCTACTTTTATGGCTTTATGGTCAGAAAAGATACTTTGTAATATTTTGATGTTTTGGATTCTTTTAAGGCTTGCTTTATGGCTTAATATGTAGTCTATTCTGGAGAATGTTCCATATGTGTTGGAAAAGAAAGTATACTTGGCTGATGCTTAGTGGAGTGTTTGGTATATGTCTATGAGATCAAGTTGGTTGACTGTGGTGTTTTAGATCTTCTGTGTCTTTATTGAGCTTATTTCTGGATGTTCTGTCCTTCACCAAATGTGGTGTGTTGAAGTCTCCTACTATTATTGTGGAGCTGTCTATCTCTCTTTTCAATGCCGTTAGTGTTTGGTTTATGTATTTTGGAGCTGTGTCGTTGGATGCATAAATATTTATTACAGTTATGTCCTCTTGGTGTATTGACCCTTTAATCATTGTATAGTGTCCTTCCTTATCCTTTGTGGTGGATTTTACTCTAAAGTCTAATTTTGTCAGAGATTAATATTGCCACTCCTGCTCTTTTTTGAACGTTGTTTGCTTGATATATTTTTTCCAACCTTTGAGTTTTAGTTTGTCTTGAAGTCTAAGGTGTTTCTCTCATAGGCAGCATATAGAGGGATTGTGTTTTTTTATCCATTCTGCCACTCTCTGTCTCTTTATTGGTGCATTAAGTCCATTTACATTCAGCGTAATTATTGATAGATACGAGTTTAGTGCTGTCATTTTGATGTCTTTTTTTGTGTGTTGTTGACATTCCCTTTGTTCCACTTAATTTTCTGTGCTAAGTCATTTTTCTTCACATATTTTCTTTTCATCTTTTTCATTGCTGTTAATTTTGTATTTGCTGAGTCTTTACGTTTTTCTTGTTTTTTATTTTGTTGTGTAGGATTGTTAGTTTCCTTTGTGGTTACTTTAATAGTTTCCCCTATTTTTTTAAGTTTAAACTAATCTTTTATTTCTTTATATCACATTGATTTTTTCTCCACATGAAAGATCCCTGACTGCATTTTTTTAGTCCCTCTTTTTTTGTTTTAATGTTGTAATCTTTTACACATTGACATCTCTGTTTCCCTACTTACAGTGTTATAGCTTTGATTTATTTTTGCGACTTCCCTATCTGTGTCAATATCTGGTTGCCGTATCTTGTGTTCTTTTCTCCGGTTGTTATCTGCTGCTATTGATTTTCTAACTGAAGGAGTCCCTTTAGTATTTCTTGTAATTTTGGTTTGGTTTTTGCAAATTCCCTAAACTTCTGATTGTCTGGAAATGCCCTCATTTTGCCATTATATTTGAGAGACAGTTTTGCTGGATATATAATTTTTGGCTGGCAATTTTTTTCCTTCAAGGCTTTATATATGTCATCCCATCATGGTTTCTGCTGAGTAGTTTGAGCTTAGTCTTATTGACTCTCCTTTGTAGATCACTTTTCTTTTATCCCTAGCTGCTCTTAAAATTCTCTCTTTATCTTTGGTTTTGGCAAGTTTGATTACAATATGTCTGGGTGACTTTCTTTTGGGATGTACCTTGTGTAGGTTCAATGAGCATCTTGGATAGATATCTTCTCATGTTTCACGATATCAGGGAAGTTTTCTGCTAACAAATCTTCAACAATTTCTCTTGTATTTACTGTTATCGTCCTCTCTTCTGGGACTCCTATCACTCATACGTTATTCCTTTTGATAAAGTCCCACATAATTCTTAGGGTTGCTTCATTTTCTGGAATTCTTTTATCTGAGTTTTCCTCAATAAGTTGATGTTAAGTGCCTTGTCTTCCATCTCACTAATTCTGACTTCTATTGCCTCAATTCTGCTCCTATGACTTTCTATTGAGTTGTTAAATTCTGAAAATTTATTGTTAATCTTCTGGATTTCTGATTGCTGTCTCTCTATGGATTCTTGCAGCCTGTTAAATTTGTCATTATGCTCCCCTCTAATCTTCTTAAGTTCCTCTATTGCTTTGTCTGTGTGTTCTTTGGCTTGTTCTGCACTTTATTTGATCTCCTTCCTGATGTCTTGAAGAGTTGTCTATATTAATCTTTTGTATTCTACCTCCAGTAATTCCAAGAAGTTCTCTTCCTCCAGCAGATTTTTTGATTCTTTGTTTTGGGAGCTTGCTGAAACCATCATGGTCTGCCTCTTTATATGATTTGATATTGACTGTTGTCTCTGAAGCATCAATAAGTTATTATATTTATTTATTTTATGTTTGTTTACTCTGTCCTAGCTTCTTCTTTTGTTTTGTTTTGATATGCCCAAGTAGGCTGCTCATGTGAGCTAGTTTGATTATTGGCACCTTTGAAGCTCTAACATCCTATCACCAAGCATTTATATCAGTTGCTAGGTATGTAAAGCCAGGAGTCTGTTTACTTTTCTTGTATGGATTCAGCTCAAGTATCCAGGTAGTCACCAAGTGTGTGGTGTAGGCTCTCACGTAAAGTCCTACAGGCAGGGGTGATTGGAGTAGGCACCGGTATCTGGCTGCAGTAGGGGGTCATGCACTGAGCAAGACAGGGGGCTGATAGCTGCCCCTGAGTGTCTGGGAAGAAACCTTTTTCCTGTTCCCTAGAGTGTGTAGGTTGGTGGGTTTTGCAGCTGAACCATGGGCACCCAGTGCTGTTGGTTGTAAGGACTGGGAGGCACACTTATTCTTGTAGCTTTGTCACAGTTAGCTAGGTGGTGTGCATGGAGCCACTAGTCCTCAGACCCTGATGTGGGTAGGTGAGGATCCTACTTAATGGACAGAGTGGTGTCAAATGTCACAAACCTACCACTCCACCATATAGCTGATATAGTTTAAGTTAGGCTTCAGGTATACACTCTTTTGTATTGTGCTAATGAGGGCTTACACTGTCGAAATGGTCTTACACAGGTCTATGCCAGGGTAAAAGGCTTTCAAAGTCCATGGACCCCTTATGCCTGTGCCTAGGCAAAAGAGCTGTGCCTACCCTGTGTACCTGGCTTAGGGGAGTTGGCAGATTATTTCTTCCCTGATTGTTAATTTGTTCCCTCTCCAAGGCCAGAAGAATGGCCCAGGGCACATGATAGGTCCTACTTCCACCCCAAGGGACGTGACAAGCACTGAAGCCAGCCAGGGACCCAGTGCAGAGCAGGGGGGAGGCAAATAAATGGGAGAGAGATTCTTCCCAAACAGGGTGTTTTTTGATCCATGTGGTAGGTTAAACACATGTACTTATCTTTTGCAGATTGAGCACTGCTTTTCACTGGTTCTGGAGGCCTGAGTAGACTCTCTGCCACTTGATCTCTCCCCATGCAGAAAATGCGTCCTGAGTGCCACTGCTTGCCTCACCCCTCGTGCTCCAGCAGATGTTACCTGCAGGGTGCCGGGGCTGGCTAGGTCAGGTCTGGCAACTCCTTACTGCTTCTGAACCATGTCTCCATCCCCCTGCCACTCAGTCCAATTCCTCAACTTTGCCTTTGATGTTCAGGGCTACTATATTGTCATATATAATAGATTCACTTGTTTTTTTTTTTTTTGTCTTTGTTGTAAGAGGGACCACAGGAAGGGTCTGACTACTCTGCCGTCTTGGTCCTGCCTAATTGATATAGAGCTTTTCCAGATCAAAAAAAGTATGTACAGTGAAACCTGTGAGAGCTGGAATTTGACAAGATTGCTTTGTTTTTCTGTGTCTTACAAGTTTCCCGCCTTTCACAGGGTATAGTCACCATTTTTCTATTGCTCATTATTTAGTGGAAAATATTTGAGTTTTCTTTCTTTGGCAGTTTTCTGCCTTACATAGGTTTCAGCTTTTGCAGGTTTTACTGCATTACTTTTGCAATTAAATTAAATATGAATGCAATCATTTTTAAATAGATAAAGCATACATTTTTGCTTTAAGAAAATGGGACAAAGTGCCTTTTCAGCTCTTTCTGAATTGCAGGATCCTTCTGATATTTGTCAATATTACAATGACCTGGACCTCCTACTTAACTGTTTTAGAGCTCTGCTGGGTAGAAGAAAGAATGTGAGTGAAGTGGGAGGATGAGGAAGTTATTTAATCCTTATAAGAATATCATTTTTGTTCATGATCAAGAAAGCCTTGTTTACAGACAGGTTCTGTGAGAAAACTCTCTGCCTGGAGAACTAGTTTTTGGCTGCACAAACTAGTGTTTAGCTGACATGAAGGGGTTGTTGGGAAAAAAAATGTTTTCTAATGAGTCAGGAAAATTGCTACATATAGCTAATCTGATGGGTCACCTTAATTTTAATAGCTGTATAAAGTCAGTAGTTAATAAGAAAAAGAAGAGCAGTTTGCAATTTTAACTTACAAAGTTGTTTACCAATAATTTCCTTCCACTATCCAAAAGGAACAATTCAACATGAATCAAGAATTGAGAAATTTTGGACCATTTATACACAAGAAATGCTCTCCTACTAAGTGAAACATAGGTAATAATAGTAAAAATCAGGAAGTTACACAAATGACCTATATATTATACCAGAGAAAAATAAAGTGTCTTTAATTTTTCCTTGTACTAATCGAATGCCTATTGAGAATGCTGTGAAAAATCTAGTCATTAAAAATAGAAAACCATACGGGGATTTTGTTCCTTAGTTTGGAGCTTTAGGGTCATGGTTTCATGGAACATCCCAGTTATTTGGCCTAGTAACTTGTTTGGTGCTTCTGTTTTACTTCCTACTTTGTTGCGTAGTGCCTGGGGTCTTAAAAGCTTGCAAGCATCCATTCAAGGTACAACAATTGGTTTCTATTCACCTGGAGCAACAGAAGAAGAAGGAGAGTCAGGAAAAGAAGGAGAAAATGGAATGTGTGGCTAATTGCCTTCATGAGCAACTGCCTCTTTTACCTTGAGATCAGAAGAACTGGATGGTGCCTGGCGACCATTACTGAATATTTTGATCAAAGATTCTATAGAAGAACCCTGATCAAAAGAGGGAAAATGCAGAACAGAATTCCAAATTGTCATGGAATCTAGATTTTCTGGAGCCGTGAAGGCTGGATGAACCCCTTAAACTGTTGCCCTGAGATAATCTTTAAACTTTAAACCAAAAACATCTTCTGAAGTCTTCTTAAAACCAAACAATAGTTTAGTTTAACTAAACTGTCTACTTTGAGCACTGTGTTCCTTTAAGATCTATCTGTATGGGGTCAAATTAACAACAGCAACTTTGAAGATTAGATAGGAATCTTAGGGAGCAGTGAGTTATTGGGGGAGGAATAACTTGGAAAAGGAGGGTAAGAATGCTTGTACGCCTCAAAGAATGTAATCAACGTCACTGAATTAAACATGTAGAAATTGTTGAATTGGTGTCTGTTCTGTGTATATTCTCAATAACAACAGCAAAAATAAAATAAATTACTAAAAAAAAACGAAACCTCATGTATTTTTGGTAAGAATTGTGCTATGTGTATGTTTGTGCAACAAGTGAGACAATTCTTATGTATTTAAAATAGAGGATATGATAACAGCCTAGGGCCACACCAGGGCTTACCAGTCGCCTTCAAGTCAGCTCTACTTCATGGCAACCTCATGTAGGTCAGAGTAAAACTGTGATCATAGGGTTTTTGATTCCTAATTTTTCAGAAGTAGATCACCAGGCCCTTCTTCTGAGGTGTCTCTCTCGGCTAGCAACCGAGTGTGTTAACAGTTCGCACTGTCGAGGGATTCCCACACCGGGGCTTACCCACCTGGAAATATACCTAGGAGGAGAAATATATTTTTCCATTTTCTGCTTGGTGGATTGCTCATTTGTAAGTGCTGAGTTTGATACAAGAAACTACTTACCACTCTCTACAATGTCCTCAGAGTGTGCAGAGGAAAAAAAAAATCACAGTTGAGAAAATTGGGGAACCACATAATTCTAATTGGTCTGGAAATAAAAAATACCTGCTCCTGAGCCAATTGGGAGGCAAAAGCAAAAAGAAAGTGGACTTAAAATCAGAGAGGAAATTTAGCCGTGATGATCGGTGATCTTCATCTTCAGAAATAAGAGCGGAGAACCAGGTTCTGTTCCCTCTCAGCAGGGAAGTCAGGCTCTATACAGTCCAGAAGCCATGGCTGTTAAAACGTCACAGGATTATTGGCTCTGTTCCTCCATGCATTTATTATTATAACAGAAGAGTGGCTTAAAGGCCGCTTTCTGTATCAGACTATCTTCGATTTGAATTCTGGCTCCCTAGCTGTGTGACCTTGGGTAAGTTGCTGAATTACTCTCTGCCTCTGTTTCTTTGTCTCCAAGAGACGGATAATGATGCAGGATCTAATTCTAATGTGAGATTTAAACAAGATACCATATGTGGCACATTTTAACGGTAAATAGTAATGAGAATAATAATTAAGAGCTTACTGGGTGTGTTTTACTTCTGCTCTAAGGCTTCTTATTTATTAAATCATTTCATCCTCATAACCTTATGTTATAAATACATATGAAAGCAGTACTATTATTATCCTTATTTTATGGGTGATGAAATATTTCTCTGAGAAAGGAAGATACATAAAGTCACACAGTTAATAAGTACTGGAGTCAGAATGTCAACCTGAGCAAGAGGGTTCCAAAGCTATTCTTGCTTTTTTTTTATTTTATTTTATTGTACTTCAGGTGAAGGCTTACAGAACAAATAGTTTCTCATGAAACAGTAGTGCACATGTTGTTTTATGACATTGGTTAACAACCCCACAACATATCAACCTTCTAACTTCTCAACCTTTTTTTTTTGGTGAAAATACACGTAGCCAAAGA